>NC_045744.1:94979-95588 GCF_008692095.1 Etheostoma spectabile
GGCCTGTAGTGAAAACATGATAACTTGCAACAAATGTGGTAAAACCTGTAGGAATACATTTGCACATGCAAGCACATGCAGACTCAGCTGATGTAAGTTTTGTTTAGCAATATTTATTAGGTCTACAACGATTTTACATGCAATTCCAATCTTAATTTGGGTACTGTTGTCCATGTTATACAGATGTCTGCCACAGCAGCCGATGTTGAGCGCACCCTGACCCTCCTAACCAGTCCACAACTGATTCTACTGGGTAAGTGTCATAAAAGCATCTCCATTTGTTTGATTTCTCTTTCTGTATCCGTTTCCTAAACTTAAGTTGTATCATGGTCTGTCATGTTCGTAGTTCTTTCATCATTCTTTTTGCTATCTCAAGTAGTGGACACTCATTGACCGAAAACACCATTTAAACAAAAACAAAAGCAATCTAAATGTGGTGGCTTTTTCTGTGAACTTCATATCCTCATATAAGGCCCTTATACCCATATTTCTGTTGTCTGCATCAGTTGCTGGTATTGGAGCTAAATCCTGCTCCATTCTCAGGGTTCATTCAACTAGTTGTCAAAATCTTAGATGTGGATGTGTGAATCCATTTTATTACATAGGATA
>NC_045744.1:95598-96128 GCF_008692095.1 Etheostoma spectabile
GAGACAAATACAGAGTCAACCTAACACGGCTCTACCCCAAATTTGTCTGCCTCTCTGGATCTTGGACCCTTAGTCTTATCCATAAAGGGTGGGGTCTTTAGACCACAGTGATGTGTGTGTGTGGCGTATATGTTATCTTTTCAGTTGGAATGTGACTGAGAGTTTATGACCCTCAGTTCAGGAAAAGATCAGTGGGCTGTAAAAGTGGGACTGAAACCAGATTCTGCAAGCATCCCTAACAATCAATTCTGCTTCTAACACATTTAGGAGAGCTGGATTATAACGGAATATACCAGAACATGTTATGTTATAGAACAGAGTATTGCAAAACAACTTAATCCAACAAACAACCAACAACAAACTATATGCTTATAACAACAAACTTAATGCATGACCAACATGTCTCCATTTATGTTGAAATAATGCTTTTACCTTTTGACTTGAATGTATAATGCAAATCACCCACAATGTTTAAGCACATATAAAATTTTAAATTCCAACACTGGTGATGGAGTCACATTGGAACATTG
>NC_045744.1:96138-96366 GCF_008692095.1 Etheostoma spectabile
CAGCATTGAAAGCCAGGTCATCTGTGAAGGCATCCAAAAAACCTTCATCACAGGGCTTGCTACTTGCTATGTGTTCAATCTGCTATACCAAGAAGAAGCTGCCAGGACACTGGAGTTTGTTCAAAGGTAAGTTTTGTGCCAGAAATGTTGTTTGAGTATGTTACCCCTCTTCCCAGCTCTGTTCAGAAATATTTCATTTTCATTTATTATAAGCCATGCTGGTATATT
>NC_045744.1:96376-98734 GCF_008692095.1 Etheostoma spectabile
AGTTGTTGTACCTATCTCCTGCACATTAAAGCGTACCCTGCTTCCCTTTGGCACCCATCTTAATTACGGAAAGGGGCTGTTCAGACTGGCCATGTCACTCTCTGTGATGCTCTCATTGAGCAATGCGTCCTTTTTCCAAAAGTTTCCCAAATATACCGTAACAGTGTTTCCTAATGCCAACCTCAAATCAAAGTGTAATAGATCCTGTAATAATGACAACCGCTGATCTGTTGTAATCATAAATCAGGAATGTTTTGTTTCTTAATGAATAATTAATCAAAATGAGATCATTCTCTCCCAATTATGAGACAGGGGTCATTATCAGAAAAAGACATCTTCATTTTGTATTCAATTACTGTGATAGGGTTTCATATTAAATGCAAATGATCTTTACTTACCATACCTAATATCTTTTATACTTTCTCTATTATTACATTTTAGGCATCTCATAGGGATTAATCCTGAGAAGAAAGACCAGCCAGGGGAAGGTGGTGTCAAAGAAGACGGGGAAGCTGGTCCACAAAAAGGCAACACTGGTGAATCCCCATGTGGCCACTGTACTAAACAATGTGATGGACTTTATTTAGCCAGTATAGGTCAGTCCATCTGTCTCGGACCTCCAGGGTCATTGTTGGACCCACCATTGTTGAGAGCCAGTTTAATTGTTATTGTTAATGGAATGGGTGTAATTTAGTTAGCTTTTATATGCATTTGATGCAGTGAACTGTTGTCTTTGGGTGAAGGAAGGGAAACAGAACCAGCAGAAAGGTTAAATGAATGTGAAATGGCTGATAATTTGTACTCAAGAAACAGTCAAACCAGACCTATTTTGACCTGGGGACAAAAATACAAAGTCAAATGATGTAATGTTAGCCATAACTTGTCATACAGTAGTTCACATTCTGAATTATATTGGTGTTTTTATAAATTTTGTAGACACTGAACATGTTCAGCTTTAATAAATGCCTAATGTTATAAGACCATCTCTTGTCTGAGCCATATCTGTGACATCTATATTTATTATTATTATTATTATTATTATTATATTATTTTAGGGGTTTTGTTTTTAATTCTAAAACTTTTAAATCATTAGTTTATATCAATGTAAAGATCATATTCTACAGTTTTACAGTAATTTAATAGAGAATACTGTAGGAACTGTAAATCAACAGTAAAATTGCAACCAAAGCTGACAGTATAATACTGTAATGTTTCTTTGCCATACAGTTTAGTACTGTAAAATGTTTACAGTACTGTGCTGTTGTTGTAGATCACAGTAGGTTTACTGTAGAATAACAGTTTCAAGCTAGCAATTATAGCTGCCAGTAGTTTACTGTCATTTAACAGGAAATTTTGTTACAGTGTACATATACACACCCACACCTACAAATACTCCAGTTCTCGTTTCTAGAAGCTCAAAATGACCAGATTACAAGTACAGTGTTATGAGTAGGACACAGAGAGAGAGGCAGAAACTAGCCAAGGACCACACTCGAAAGCACTGAAGCCACTGTGGTGTTGTAAAAGTGAAGATATGGAGGCCAAATGTTCATCAAGTGTCCCTTTGAAGAGTGAAGCAGACAGGTCAGTTACTCATGAGGAAAGCATTCCATAATTATCTTATGCCAGTTTGATTTAGTAGGGGGTTTGTCACTTATCCAAGACAGAAAGTTGTTCTTCCTTGCTGAGGATAGTATACAGTCTGGTAGAGTTAGTATCTACAATAGTATCTTGACTGGGGTTACCCAGAATTAAAGACAGTTATGTGTAACATAACACCAAAAATATTTTCCAGATCTTGCAAAACACCCAGCCAGTATATTTGAATTTTGAGAGAGAGCAGAGCGAGACGGAGGCCCCGAGGACCCGAGACCCGAGCGCACATCTCGGGCAGGGTAAGTAAGCGTTGTGCATGTGTGGGGACGTGATGGGTGGGACGGGAATCCGAGCGCAAGGGAGGTTTTGTAGGTGCCAGGGAGGGGGGCGCTGTGATTATCACAGACGTTGCGCGGGCCAGTTTGAGGAGTTGTATTCATACGAGCAGGATATTGACTCATATTATCGTATAATACTTGTACCGGGCCAAAAAGGCTTATCCGTACTGGATACTCGTTTCAGCCGGATACTCGGATCACCCCTAGATTTTACATTTTAAACATGCAGGTGAGAGTTGGGAATTCATTTCATGTCTTTTGTTAGGAGAGAACTGTAGACGGTGTACAACCTTAAATTTCAGCAATCTGGCACAGTTACACACAGATATTCTCTTTGTTTGAGTCCTTATCTTAGTCCATTTATCCTTACCAATATCTATACTAAGGCTGAATCCCATTTCTCCATCTTACCCCTACCCCTTGG
>NC_045744.1:98744-99072 GCF_008692095.1 Etheostoma spectabile
TACCCCTTGGCCCTTGAAACCAAGGGGTAAGGGGTAGGGGTGAAATGGGACACCACTTGGTGACATCACCATGCAGTATTGATCACAAACCTCCAAGAGGCCGTCTCTGTCTGTTGATTGTGTGGGTTTGGACAACAGTGTCATATGGATTTAAATATTTATATCATTTTAGGTTCACTTGGTGGGCAGCAGGCAGATATTCTTTCTGTGTAGATCTAGGTGTTTGCAAACATATACACCATGTATACATGATGTATATGTATGTATACACCGTTTCAGTTATCACCGTTTTGAATGTCATTGATGTTCACAAAAACATTTTGTTGAC
>NC_045744.1:99259-99379 GCF_008692095.1 Etheostoma spectabile
AAAACCAACAACAATATACAAGTGCATGAACAATGAACAGGAATTAATTACAAATGATACAATACAATAATACAGTACCAATGCAATAATGAATGGGTACAACATGAACACAGGATTTAG
>NC_045744.1:99731-103188 GCF_008692095.1 Etheostoma spectabile
GCCGAAAGTACTTACATTTTTGTGTCTCTCTGGTCGACGGGCAGCCATTGATGCCTGTATGTTTTCAAGTCCACACTAGGTTTCAAGGGCTATTCAGCCCTTGGTCTATCCCCTACCCCTCGGTCCTCAAAATCAGGAATTTTTGTTCTTACTGAATAAATTAATCAAGATGGAGATTGTCATTCTTCCAATTATGAGAAAGGGGTCTATCGAAAAAGCATCTTATTTTGGATTCAATACGTTGATAGGGTTTCATATTAAATGCAAATGATCTTTACTACCATACCTAAATAGTTTTTATACTTTCTCTTTATTTATTACATTTAGGGCATCTCATAGGGATTAATACTGAGAAGAAAGACCAGACAGGGGACGGTGGTGTCAAAGGAAGAAGGGGAAGTATGGTCCACAAAAAAGGCAACACACTGGTGAACCTCCAATGTGGACACTTTACTAAAAAGGTGATGGACTTTCATTTAGCCCGTAAGGTCAGTCAATCGGTCTCGGACATCCAGGTCATTGTTGCCCCACATTGTTGAGAGACAGTTTAATTGTTATGTTAATGGGATATGGGGATTTTAGTTAGCTTTTATATGCATTTGAGCAGTGACACCTGTGTCTTTGGGTGATCGGAAGGGAAACCAGAACCAGCAGAAAGGTTAACATGAATGTGAAAGGCCTTGATAATTGTACGCACGAAACAGTCACCAACCCAGACCTATTTTGAACGGGGGACCCAACCAAAATACAAAGTCAAATGATGTAATGTTAGCAATAACTGTCATTACAGTAGTCACATTCTGAATATATTGGTGTTTTTATAAATTTTGTTAGACACTGACATGTTCGCTTTAATAAATGCTAATGTGGTATAAGACCAGCTCTTGTCTGAGCATATCTGTGACTCTATCTTTATGATGATTATTATATTATTATTAGATATTGTAGGGGTTTTGTTTTGAATTCTAAAACTTTTAAATCATTGAGTTTATATCAATGTAAAGATCATATCTCAGTTTTACAGTAATTAATAGAGAATACTTGATAGGGAACTGTTAAATCAAACAGTAAATTGCAACCCAAGCTGACAGTTATAATACTGTAGGTTTCTTTGCCATACAGTTTTTTAGTAATGATAAAAGTTTTACGTTACTGTGATGTCTGTTGTAGTCACAGTATGTTACTGTAGAAGAACGTTTCAAGATAAGCCATTATAGCTGCCAGTAGTGTTTTACTGTCATTTAAAGGAAATTTTGTTACAGTGTACATATACACACCCCACACTACAAATACTCCAGTTCTCGTTTCTAGAAGAGCAAAATGACCAGATTAAAAGTACAGTGTTAGGAGTAGGACACAGAGAGAGAGGCAGAAACTAGACAAGGACCACCACCTTGAAGCGCTGAAGCCACGTGGGTTGTCTGTTAAAAGTGCAGATATGGAGGCCAAAATGTTCATCAAGTTCCCTTTGAAGGAGGAAGCAGACAGGGCAGCTTACTCAGTTGAGGAAAGCATTCCATACTTATTTATGCCAGTTTGATTCGTAGGGGGTTTGTCCACTACCAACCGACAAGAGAAGAAAAGTTGTTCGTTCCTTGCTGGAGGATAGTATACAGTTGGTTAGATTTAGGGATCTACAATAAGTATCTGACTGGGGTTAACCAGAATTAAAGACGTTATGTGTAACATAACACCCAAATATTTTCCAGACTTGCCAACAACACCAATCCAGATATTTGATTGGAGAGAGAGGAGAGAGCCGAGGGAGCGCATTTCTCCTGTTGGAGTGTGTGTGTGATTGTCCGAGCGGGTTTGTAGTTCACACCGTGCTGTGTAGGGTGCGGGGGAGCTAGTGACGTATCACAGAACGTTGCGCAGGCCAGTGATGGGTTGGTTTCAACCCGAAGCACGGCTATGACTCATATTATCGTTAATATTTATCGGCAAAAGTGTTTCTCCGTACTGGATACTCGTTTCAGCCGGATACTCGGATCACCCCTTAGATTTTACATTTTAAACAGCAGGTGAGAGTTGGGAATTCATTCATGTCTTTTGTTAGGAGAGACTGTAACGGTGTAAAACTTAAATTTCAGCAATCTGGCCACAGTTAACAACAGATATTCTCTCTGTTTGAGTCCTTATCTTAGTCCATTATCCTTACCAATACTAACTAAGGCTGAATAAATTTCTCCACTTCCCCTACCCCTTGGCCCTCTTACCCCTACCCCTTGGCCCTTGGAAACCAGGGGTAAGGGGTAGGGGTTGAAAATGGGACACCACTTGCGTTGACCATCACAATGCAGTATTGATCAAAACACATAAAAGAGGCCGTCCTCTGTCTTGTTGATTGTGGGGGGTTTGGACAACAGTGAATAGGGATTTAAATATTGATATATTATTTAGGTCTCACTTTGGTGGTGCAGAGGCCCGATATTCTTATCGGTGTAGTACTCTAGGTCTGTTTGCAATACATATGTGTATTACAAATGTATAATGTATACATACTATACAACATGTATACATGATGTATAATGGATGTTAGAAAACGTTAAGTTAATCACACCGTTTTTGGAATTCATTGATGTTTAACAAAAACATGTTTTTGTTGACAAATCTGTCTTATCTGGTGATAAATTTTGAACATAACAGCGCAAAAACGTTACATACAACAATTATCGTTTACAGAAAACCTTCTTTATCAACTAATAGAACCATACGATACATGGCGCACACATTAAAAAAGGCTTCAAACGTGTTGGCCAAGTAACCCCCCCCTATATATTTTATCAGGGTCCCATATCAAACAAACAACAATATACACAGTGCATATGAACAATGAACAGGAATTAAGTACAAAGGATGACAATACAATAATACAGTACCAATGCATAATGAAGGGTAAAACATGAACACAGGATTTAGGCAAAGTCTCGTTTTCAGCCCCAAACTGGACCAGCTCCTGTGTCTCTCCTGTGTGATACACCGGCGCGGTATATGTGAAGCCACGTAGCGATGTATCGTAGACCGTTAAATATATATATATATATAAGCTATACAATCTATGCGTATGTATTACAGCCGCCCATTCAAGGCAGAAAATATGTGGTGACTGGGAAACGTTAGCGTTTTACTTCTAGACGATTAGCTTTTATCATTGCAAGCTAGCAATTTTTTATCAAAAGTTTCTGTTAGGAACCATGGTTGAGGTATACATGTACGGACTGCATAGACCACAAAACAAGACTGTCGTAATTTTTACTCAATTATTTTAAGCGAAAGTACTTACATTTTGTTGTCCCCTCTGCCGGTGCGTGGGCAGCCATTGATGCCCTGTATGTTTTCAAGTCTTCCCACTAGGTTTAACATGGGCTATTCAGCCTGCGGTATATCCCTACCCCTCGGAATAATAGGTATTTGGGACAGCACCCCTAGGTTCCCGAGGAAAGCGCACCCAAAA
>NC_045744.1:103213-103928 GCF_008692095.1 Etheostoma spectabile
GTGAACGCGCAAAAGCTAGGGGTAGGGGTAAGGGGAAGGAATGGGATTCAGCCTAAGTTCATCTTGACACTTTTGCATAACATCCTGTACAGTTATCACATCAGTCTGGCTTAGGACATTGTGAAAGTGAGTAATGGATTTCTTAACTGGGCCAAGGAGGAACAATTGTTCAACTGAAGATGTAGTGGCATCAATGTTGAGTGTCCTTCCCCTATTTATGAAGTCCTGAATCTGCAGGTATTTAAAAAAGTCATGCATCCAAACATAGTGATTACATCAACAAGGCGTGGCACAGAAGTTTCAGGCTCCAGTACATAAAGCAAAACATTGTCCGTGTAAAGAGAAATTTTATGTTGGATCCCACCCACAGTTATGCCTATTTCAGAGTCTTGCCTTACGGCCTCAGCAAGAGGCTGTATTGCAAGGACAAAAATGGTGGGGCTAAGGGGGTAGGCCTAACGTGTTGAGCAATGAAGTGGGAAGCTGTCAGATCTATAGCCATTGGTGATGACCGCTGCCATGGGATTTTTATATAACAATTTGACCCATCTAATAAATTTGCCTCCTAGATTAAATTTATGTAAAACAGTAAACAGGAATGACCATTCAACACGGTCAAATGCCTTTTCTGCAACAAATGAAATGACCATGCTATCAACTTCTGTGTCTGACAAATATTGATTATATGTAGAAGCCTCCTGACATTGTAACTAGA
>NC_045744.1:103938-104268 GCF_008692095.1 Etheostoma spectabile
TTGATAAAGCCTGTCTGATCATCTCTGATGAGAAAAGGTAGAACTTTCTTTAGACGCAATGCCAATATTTAGTCTTACTAGTATTTTAATGTCTTGATTCAGAAGAGCAATAGGCTTGTATCCTGAGCAGTCCTCAGGGGACTTCCCTTTTTTTAAATTAAGGTGAATGAGGGAATGCTCCAACATCTCCAAGAAGGGGTCCAGAAGCACATCTTGAAATTCTCGATAAAATTCACTGCTCAGGCCATTAGGCCCTGGTGCTTTGCCTGAATGAAGGCTCTTAAGTGCCAATAAGGCCTCCTTGCTGGAGACGGGAGCACCCAACTCACG
>NC_045744.1:104278-108039 GCF_008692095.1 Etheostoma spectabile
TCAGAGATGGTTGGAAGGGTTAGTCCCCCTAAAAAGGTTTCCATCCTGTCAGAAACTCTCTGTGGTTGATTTTATTCATACAATGTAGCGTAGAATTGCCTGAAAGAGTTATTAATGTTATTGTTATTGAAATGGCGGGTGCCATTCCCATCTAAAATGGAAGGAATCACTTGAGGGGTCCCTTTTAATTTTTGTCAAATGAGACAAATACCTACTGGGCTTATCCCCATACTCGTACAGCCTTTGCTTTGAGAAGAGCAGAGCACTCTTAGCTTGCTGGGTTTGCAAAATATCAAGAGCCACCTTTATTGCGCATCTCTCCCCCCCAATCTCCTCTAGACAGAGGGATGGATCTCTCTCTCTCTCTCACACCCACCTCCTCTAGACAGAGGGATGGGTCTCTCGCTCTCTCCCCCCATCTCCTCTAGAAAGAGGGATGGATCTCTCTCTCTCTCTATCTCTCATCCACCTCCTCTAGACAGAGGGATGGATCTCTCTCTCTCTCTCTCTCTCTCTCTTCTCTTCCTCCTCCTCTAGACAAACGTTAGGGAAGTTCAGCTGGCCAGGCTCCGCTCTTTACCCGTCTCTTCTAGTATGCTGTAATAACTTTTAGAAGCTTCTGGGGGACTTCCTTTACACACAGGAGTTCCTCTCCCTTCACTATCGATCTTTCTGTCTAGTTCCATTTGTGTGCATCCATGTCCCCAGAAATCCCAGAAGCGACAGATTTGGACCAATCTGGGCCACTTTGGGCACTTACGCTCGTTACGGCACTGGCAAGTGTTGTGTGGGTCCAAATCTGGCTCCAAATGTACATGAGCCTTACTAACGTGGTTATGCAACTATTTTGTGGGCCACAAGTGGCCCAGAATGGTCATGATCCCCCGGGCATGAAATAAGTTACGGCAGTGTGTGTGGGCCAGACGGGGCCGAATGTCTGAGCCGGACTCTTAACTTGTGTTACGGCAAAAATTGTGTGACCAAAGGTGGCCCAAATGCTGAGCCACCGGGCATGAAAAGGTTTACGGCAAGTGTGGTGTGGGCCATACTTGGGCTGAATGCATTATCCGAACCTAACTGGTGTTACGGCCAAAAAATATTGTGTTAGCAAGGGCCCAATGTTCCTAGCGGCATGAAATAGGTCCGGCAGTGTATGGTCAGACTTTTGGCTGAATGTCTGATCCGTACCTAACAAGTGTTACGGCAAATATTTGGGTGAGCAAGGTGGCCCAAATGGTCATAGCGCGGGCATGGAAATAGGTTACTGAAGTGTTTGGTGGCCAGACTTGGGCCAAAATGTCACTTTTTATATCCCACAATGGGGCCCCCATGAAATACTGATTAGTAGGATTAAAATTTAATTGAAATCGGTGATCCACATTTAACTTGTTGAAATTACTTAGACACCGCGCATGTGGTGCCCGGTGTATCTTCACCGTCAAACACAACACCTGCAAGGTGCACGGCCCATACCCGATCATTGTTTTATAAATTTTTTAGTGATATCATTGAGGTTGGTGCTTACGAGCCCAAAGGACCCCCCCACCAAAGCCTGGTTACACTGCTAAATGTTTCTGCTCCTGCAATCACTAAACTAGAGAGCAGTATGTTTGTTAGTATTTACTGACTCGTATTAAATAACTACCTTTAGCTACTTTAAGTTATTAAGCTAGGTAAGTTAGCTAGCTAAAATCAGCGCCATACCCCATTTTAGGGGAGGACACTGAATTGCACTGATGTTCCCGACATGTGAGTTTATTTAGATATGTATTTTTTTGTTCCTTCAAACAGGCAATACATTCTGATTAATTATAATAATATAACAGTCTAATAAACGTTTAAAAAGAGTGATATATCTTTAGATTTCCACCACTTTAATAGTAATCTGAATGTTTTGTACACTACATAGTGCTGATTGTTAGATTATGTTGTAATGGCTTTTAAATTAGAATTACCGCCCGGAAAGTACGTGTGTAATGTCAGGAGGAATTTACAGCGTACTGTCGGAAGTATAGTGATTACCTATAAGTACTTTCATGGTAGTATGAAGGGAACAATATTTTTTAAGTTTGTGTAATAAAGGGCTAACAACAGGATAATTAAAAATATTATACTATATTATATATAAGGGGTTACTTATTCTACTATTAGAACAACAATCTTACATTGTGTGAGCAATTTTAGCTGAGAACATACACTGCAATCTATGCATTTATACGATGTTTTTTTTTTTTGATACAAAAGTTGAGATGTTGTAAGTTTGGGCTTACATGGTTCAAGGCGAAGAAAATAGATACATATTGGCGAATTTTTAAATACTAGTGAATATATCTGTTTGATGTGTTTTTTTTGTGTGTTTAAGGGTAAGTTGTGCTAAATAAAAATCAAGGTTTCCGAGTCAGTGATATAAATTGTGTATGCATTTACTTTTGTACTTACCCTGTAACTACATGGAGCAAGAGGTAACAAGCACACTTTAATTTACAGCCCGCAAATGTCCACACTTACTTTACCCAAACTACATGGAACAGGGTGTAACAAGGCAACTACTAAAATTAACAAGAGTATCTTTCCCCAATATTAACGCAAAAGTTGCAAATGTTTTTTGGTTCAGTGCTTTTTTGTTAAAAAATGACTTTATTAAATGCATGATATGTACCTATAATATTTTAAAAGGGCTATACATTATGTACTGGTTCACCATTAATTTCAAAAGTCGCAGTGTCTGTCTCACGTAAATTGCTCCTCCAAAGGTAAGATTGTTATATCATAATGGTAGAATATAGTACCCCTTATTTATAATCTTACAGTAAATATTTTTTATATCCCCTGGTTTTGTTACACCTTATTCCCAACTTAAAAATATTGTTCCCTTCTACTTATTGTTAAGTACGTTATAGTACATTATAATTACCAGTAGAAGCTTACGCTGTAAAAGTGCGCTTGGTAGATGTGGACGCAGTTACTTGATCGGCGGGGGTGGTAGTCGTGTAAATACCTATACCGGAGGTAGGTGGATTAAAAAGGTTCTATGGGGGGTAATCTGAATGGTAAAATTGTGTGGAAAATAGGCGACGATACGGAATATGGAAAACCGGTGGGAAAGAGGATGTTTTATTAATGGGTTGTTGAAAGGTTTACGTATCAGTCTGATATGATTACAAAGGCTGGTATAAGATTTAGGAAGCATTCTCAAGCCGTATTAGTCTTCGCGAGGGCCATCAAATGCGAAGAGAAAATTCTAAAATACCTTTGTAAAAATCAATGCACTATCACAGGGAAAAAAATAAGCCCGAGTTAAACCTGGTTTCGTAAATATAGTTCCTTGTGCTGGTAGTCCTCATCACATTTTCAAAAAAGTGACTCGTAATAATACCAAATCATTATCTCATGCAAGTAACTTGTTAATATTTATTAATTGGTGAATTTCATTGTTATTCGATTAGTTTAAAGTTATTTACTAGATGTCTTGTTTAATTGCTGTAGCACCATGCCATTTATGGGGCCATATAAACAGGTTTTCTGCAGATCATTTTATATGTGCCATTGCCTGTGCCTAGAAGAATTATAAATTATTCAGCACCTGTATGGACGCTGCACGTGACATCACCTAAGAGTAACTAAAGTAAAATATAGATGCTGACTGTTAATGGTAATAATATCTTCCTTTTGGTCTCGACTGTCCCCCCTCTGTCTCGCGCTTGTACAGATTAGATCCACCGGAAAATTTCTGAGGGGTGACTGGAGAACAGGTGACATGG
>NC_045744.1:108064-111652 GCF_008692095.1 Etheostoma spectabile
AGACTGCTGGGGGACTTCCTTTGACACACAGAGTTCCTCTCTCATCTATCTATCTTTCTGTCTTTCCATTTGTGTGCATCCATGTCCCAGAAATCCCAGATAGCAGACAGATTTGGACCTAATCTGGGCCACTTTTGGCACTTACGCTCGTTACGGCACTGGCAAGTGTTGTGTGGGCCAATTGGCCCAAATGTACATGAGCCTACTAACTGGTTATGCAACTATTTTGTGGGCCAAAAGTGGCCCAAATTCATGACCCCGGCATGAAATAGTTACGGCAAGTGTGTGTGGGCCAGACGGGGCCCGAATGTCATGAGCCGGACTCTAACTTGTGTTACGGCAAGTGAATTGTGGTGACCAAAGGTGGCCCAAATGCATGAGCCGGGCATGAAATAGGTTTACGGCAAGTGTTGTGGGCCAACTTGGGCTGAATGCATCCGAACTAACTGTGTTACGGCAAAAAACTATTTGTGTAGCAAAGGCCCAATGTTAGCGGGCATGAAATAGGTTACGGCAAGTGTTGGTCAGACTTGGGCTGAATGTCATGAGCCGGACCTAACTAGTGTTACGGCAAAATATTGTGTGAGCAAAGGTGGCCCAAATGTCATAGCCGGGAATGAAATAGGTTACGGAAGTGTTTGGGGCCAGACTTGGGCCAAAATGTCACTTTTTATATCCCACAATGGTGCCTCCAATGAATACTGATTAGTAGGATTACAATTTAATTGAAAATCGTGAATCATTTAACTTGTTGAAATACTTAGACAACCCGCATGTGGTCCCGGTGATCTTCACTCAAAAAAACACCTGGCAATGGTGCACGGCCAACGATCATTGTTATAAATTAGTGATATCATGAGGTGGTGCTACAGAGCCCAAAGGACCCACCCCACAAAGCCTGTTTCACTGCTAATGTTTCTGCTGCAATCACTAAACTAGAGAGCAGTATGTTATGTTAAGTATGTTAGCTGACTCTATTAAATAAGCTAACGTTAGCTAGCTTAAGTTATATAAGCTAGGTAATGTTAGCTAGCTAAAATCAGCGCCAGACGCCATTTTAGGACACTGAAGTTGCACGTATGTTTAACCGACATGTGAGATTTATTTAGATATGTTTTTTTGTGCACTTCAAACAGGCATACATTCTGGATTAATTATAATAATAATAACAGTCTAATAAACGTTTAAAGAGTGATATATATCTTAGATTTCCACCACTTTTATAGTAATCTGAATGTTTTTACACTACATAGTCTGATTTGTTAGATATTTTGGTAATGCTTTAGATTACAGCCCGGAAAGTAAGTGTGTAATTAAGAGGAATTTACAGCGTAACTTTCTGTAATTATAGTGTACCTATAAAGTACTTTCATGTAAGTATAAGGGAACAATATTTTAAGTTTGGGGAATAAAGGGCTAACAACAAGGATAATTAAAAAATATTTATACTATAAGTATTATAGAACTAAGGGGTACTTATTCTACTATTATGATACAACAATCTTACATTTGGGAGCAATTTAGCGAGAACATACACTGCATCTATGCATTTATACAATTTTTTTTTTTTTTGATAGCCAAAGTGCAGATGTTTAAGTTTGGGCTTACATGTTTCAAGGCAAGAAAAGATAAGACTATTGCAATTTTTTAAATACTGGGAAATATATCTTGTTTGATGTGGTTACAGGGTAAGTGGTGCTTGAATAATAAATAAAGGTTTCCGAGTCAGTGATATAAGATTGTGTATGCATTTTTATTGTACTTACCCTGTAACTACATGGAGCAAGAGGGTAACAAGCACCACTTTAATTTACAGCCCGCAAATGTCACACTTACCCAGTAACTACATGGAACAAGGGGGTAACAAGCACTACTACATTAAACAAGAGTATCTTTCCCCAATATTTAAGCAAAAGTTGCAATAGTTTTTGTTTTCAGTGCATTTTTGTTAAAAAAATGACTTTATAAATGCATAGATATGTACCCTATAATTTTTTAAAAGGCTATACATTATGTACTGGTTCACCATTATTTCAAAAAGGTACGCAGTGTATGTTCTCACTAAATTGCTCTCAAATGTAAGATTGTTATATCATAATGGTAGAATAAGTACCCCTTAGTTCTATAATACTTACAGTATAAATATTTTTTAATTCCCCTGGTTGTTACCCCTTTATTCCCCAAACTTAAAATATTGTTCCCTTATACTTATATTGTAAGTACGTTATAGGTACATTATAATTACCGAAGCTTACGCTGTAAAATCGCTTTAATTACGCAGTACTTTCCGGGCTGTAATCTAAAGCCTTACCGATATTTTCTATGGTAATCTGAATGTTTTTACACTACATAGCCTGATTTGTTAGATATTTTCTATGGCTTAAGTTATTATTCTGATTTGTGGAGTGATAAAGAGAGATTTCTAAAATACCCTTTGTAAAAATCAATGACTATAACATGGAAAAAAATGAAGCAAGAGTTAAACCTGGTTCAGTAAATATAAGTTAACATTGTGCATGTTAGTCTCATCAAATTTTCAAAAAACTCGTAATATAACAAATCATTATCTCAATGCAAGTAACTGTTAATATTTATTAATTTGGGAAATTTCATTGTGATATCTATTAGTTAAAGTTAAGTTTACTAGATTCTTGTTAATTGCTGTAGCAACATGCCATTTATTGGGCACATATAAACAGGTTTTCTTGCAGATCATTTTATATGTGCCATATGCATGTGCATAGAAGAATTATAAATTATTCATAACTGTAATGGACGCTGCACGTTACATAAGCCTAAGAAGTAACTAAAAGTAAAATATAGATGCTGACTGTTAATGTTAACTAATATCTACCTTTGTTCTTGTGTCCCCACCTCTGTCTCTCTCTGTACAGATTAGATCCACAGGAAAATTTCTGAAGGGGTGAACTGGAGAAACAGGTGACATGGACTATTACAAGCATAGCAATTTAAGGAGGAAGGCTAGGAAAAGAGTGGATAATTTAATGCAAAAAATAGTCACTCTGCCATCTGGTAAAGAAGGCGAGAGCATTAACCAGCATCTTGAAAGTCACATTGATGAGCCTGAGCTTAATAGGGAAGGATGTCAACAAGATATGCGAGAACCCCTTGATAGCCCGATTGAAGAGATTGTGCTCAATAGGGAAGGATGTCTTGATATGGAAGACAGCATTGGCTGTAGTGGTTCTAGCAGTGTGAAGAGTGACCATGAAATTTTATTGGGCAGCTTAGGTGACTGGGCAGTTAGATTTGGGGTGTCTTTGGTGGCTCTGTCAGCCTTACTGTCAATTCTTAGGATATACTTTCCCTTCCTGCCAAAGGATGGAAGGTCACTGCTTAAAACAAAGACAAACTACAAAGTGGAGATGCTTGCTGGTGGCTCATTTCACTATTTTGGTATAGTGAATGTCGTCCAAAGAAAGTTCACCAGGTTATTATCCTCTTTTCCAGAAGGCTATGAATTTCTTTTACAGATAAATTTTGATGGATTACCTCTTTTTAAAAGCTCATCCATTCAGTTTTGGCCCATTCTGGGTAAATTACCAAGACTCTCCAAAAAGCCTTTTG
>NC_045744.1:111662-113769 GCF_008692095.1 Etheostoma spectabile
GTTTTGTGGGACAGCAAAGCCCAAAACACTGTCTGACTATCTAAAACATTTAGTTCAAGAGTTGAAAAGCATCAGTACTGGCTTTGTTTGTCAGGGCAAAACATTTCTCTTGAAAGTTTGTTCTGTTATTTGTGATGCACCAGCAAGGGCATTTATCAAAGGTATCAAGTCCCACACTGGATATTATGGCTGTGATAAGTGCTTACAAAGAGGAATATACACAAATCACCGTATGACATTTCCTGAGCTCACTGCTGCATGTAGAACAGATGAATCCTTTAGATTAGAAGCAAATGAAGATCACCACCTTACTCATTGTCCTCTGGTAGATACTGGAGTTGATATGGTTGCTGGTTTTCCCCATGATTACATGCACTTAGTGTGTTTGGGTGTTATGAGGAGACTTCTTGAACTGTGGGTTGGCACTGCTGTCTCTTTGCGCACCAGAATTTCGTCTTTGCAAGCATCCTTAATCTCTGATAAACTTTTGGCATTAGCAAATCATATTCCATCTGAATTGGCAAGGAAACCTGGGGCACTCAATGAGAGACTGAGGTGGAAAGCAACAGAACTGCGCCAATTTTTGCTGTTCACTGGTCCTATAGTTTTGAAAGGTGTCTTGCTGCCTCAAGTGTATGATAACTTCATGCTTCTTTCTGTTGCTATCTATATTTTGGTTAGTATTGTTTACAATTGAACCACTTGGCTCATAATTTTCTTGTCTCATTTGTGGATCATTATGGCTTGCTATATGGTAAAGACCAAGTAGTGTACAACATTCATGGGTTAGTGCATCTTGCTGGTGATGTGAAGGTGCATGGCCATTTAGATGGTATTTCTGGCTTCCCTTTTGAGAACTTATTGGGTGAACTTAAGAGAATGATAAGGAAAGCTGACAATCCTCTACCACAGGTTATACGCAGGTTATCTGAACATGAACAGAGGGGCTGTGATTTTAATTTACCCATTGAGCAGGAACCCTTTTTAAAATCTCCATATCACGATGGGCCAGTACCAGAGGGCCTTTTGGAAAATGTCAGTCAGTTCAAGCAGTTGACAGCCGATGGTGTCATTCTAAAAACATCAAGTAAAGATGACTGCATTGTCATTGACGGGAACGTTGTTTCCGTGCAAAACATAGTTAGTCATGAAGACAAAGTGTATGCCATGTACCAGGAGTATAGAGTCAAAGAAGCACTTTACAGTTACCTACTCGACTCAAGGGAACTGGGAATATACATCGTCTCTCATTTGTCTCCTGTGATGCACTGTGTAGAGATGGTTAAGCCTGTGCAAAAGTGTGTGCGGTTGCCCTTGGGAGACAAGTTTGCAGTGTTCCCTCTTCCTCACACAAATTAATTTGAAGCACTTGTCTAGTCTTTGTACAAAGTTTATCATAGTTGATCGTTGTAGCATCCTTTTATTTATCATATCTTTAGAGTTTTACTGGCTAATCAGTTTACTTTTTTTTATCAGGAGATGTTTCTCATTGTTATTTTTGAATCTACTAATGAAGTGGAAGTAGTCCCTGACATTTGGGTGAAAAATAACACCTGTTTGTGGCCACCGTACAAACGTGAAGAAACCGTAAAAGCAGTGAAGTCACAGGAACCACCTGGAGCACGTTGGATTCCCTACAAAGTACGCATCATATTAAGCAAAGGTAGAAAGAAGACAATATTTTACTTACACTTTCTGTATATAGAATTTAGAGGGCTTTTGTTTTTAAAATCAAGCTATTGATTTTTATTTTTAAAGTTACATATGAAGAAGCAAGACTCAAACTGCCAGAGGCTGAACGATTCACAGATTTGACAGATTCAGAAGACTCTCCACTCAAACGTAGACGGAGAAGAATGTAAGTTAAAAAAAGGGACGAATAGAGCCAGAATAGAATGTAATGAGCAAAACTCATTTTACAGCCTTCCATAATTTTTTGTTTCTTATTTAACCTTAAATGCAGGAAGAAGAATGTAGTCCTTGAAGAGGAAGACAGTGAAAGTGAGAGGCAGCAAGCATCCACACTACCCAGCCCTCCGAAATGGCTTCTGTAAAGAAGCGGCCTTATTCACTCTCCCTGCTTTCACAGTGTAAAAACGCTAATGTC
>NC_045744.1:113779-113855 GCF_008692095.1 Etheostoma spectabile
TCATATTTTCATTGTTGTCATGGTTTGAATTTTAACACAGCTTCTCCTACAGCGTCTCCTACAGCCGTCAACGTAG
>NC_045744.1:113865-114527 GCF_008692095.1 Etheostoma spectabile
GGCAATGAAAGGACTGCTGTCAGTGAATGTGAGTCTTTTCATGACTAGACTGGAGTAAACAAATCTAAATCAATTGATATAAAAAAATGACATGCTCTCTAATTCACCGTCCTGCAAATAAAATACAGTCAACCCTTTACACTGAATGTCATTCAAATGTGTTATATAATTGTGAAAATATCTGAAAGCCCAGAGATGTGCCCAGAAATTACAATTGAATGCTCAAGATAAATTAATCATAAGATGATGACACTCTGAGCCCCCGCCAAACACGTAGACTGCTATTCTATGGGACACACTGCAATCAGGCCAATACATTTTGAGAGATATTGTCTTTGTGCAAATCAAGTTTTGTAAGAACAGACAGAAACTCAGGCACTGCACTGCTCTGTAAAATTGAAACCACTTCCAAACATGTGCTTCCTCAGTGTCATATCCACAAATTCCTGTTATTTTTCTCTGTAGTGTGCTCCGAAAGAAGGTGCAACATAACACCTACCCCACTGTCAAGAATGAGAGAGGATGTTGATTGTGAGTAGACATACAGAATTGATTGTAAATTTCTCTTACGTTCCTTACTTCTGGCAGCTTACTCCTCTTTCTGTTACTAGCTCTCAGTGGAGGAAACACCACACCATCCCAGACCAGAACTGACCATTCTG
>NC_045744.1:114537-114647 GCF_008692095.1 Etheostoma spectabile
AGTATATGTTGCATTCAGTTGAAGTTGACAATATGAACATTCAAAAGCTATTTGCATCAAAAACACTAAGTTGAAAATTAAAATGTATGTGAAGAGCCTTCTACAGCTTT
>NC_045744.1:114657-115527 GCF_008692095.1 Etheostoma spectabile
TACCTGAAAGTTATGTTTTCAGGTAAAACCCTGCAGAGTAAATTTTGTTTACCATTCACATGTGAAAGACTGAATTAACGGATTAACTGTTTGTGTCTAAACTTAGTTACTACTTCAGATATATACTTTATTACAGTAGATGCGACTTGAAGAAATTAACAACTCAATTTGAGATTTTGTTTGGTCCCTTTCACTTATAGCCAGAAATGTTTAGGATAGAAATGAAGAAATCATCTCAGAAATGCCTAGTCATCTTTACAAAATCTATCTCCAAATATTTGCAAAAAAATATATTATCTTACATTTCCCCTGTAAAAAGCATACCTGAAGTAGTTTTGGTGTCATATGACAATCAAACAATGTCAGAGAACAATATATCACAAATAAAAGACCTGAAAAAACTGGGTTCTACTTGTCAATTCAGACTAATAAATTAAATCAAAGTTTCTACTGAACAGCATGTATGCTGTCTTGAATAGCTGGTGGCGTTTGAACGCATGGTTCAAAATGAAGTAGACTTGCATGGATAAATCTCCAAGACGAATTTGTTCTTAAAAATTAAATATGCATTTATTCATGTTTTCATTGTAGTTGTCTACAGACAGAAACGAGCCTTCGCCTTTTGAAAGTGTTGTACATTTTGAAATGTGAACTTTGATGTTTTGGTCTCTTGTTTGCAGTGATTAATAGAAGAACCACAGCTACACCAACTCGTGCCCAAAATGCAGACTTCAGTGAATGTGAGAGAAACTACCCTTGTACTAAATTTTGTGAGCGTAGTGTTTGCTATTAGTCTTCAAAGCATCCAATGGAAATGTACAGAGCCTTTGCAGAGTTGGACTAATGCAATTACAATGCCATGTTTTTTTA
>NC_045744.1:115539-115688 GCF_008692095.1 Etheostoma spectabile
CATTAAAGGAAAGTAAAAAATATATTTGTGTATGCTGTCAATTATAATTCTTAAAAAAAAAAGAAAATTGGAATCAGTAGGTCAGACCTTTAAAAAATTATAAGCCAGGAAAAATGCAATCGATGAATCTTCTATTAAAAGACTTAGGA
>NC_045744.1:115707-115820 GCF_008692095.1 Etheostoma spectabile
ACATCATTATTCCACAAGTGAAATGAAATTGGCAGGCTAGAAACATAAAGTTATAGTTTTTTTAATGCATAAACTTCAACTAAATAGACTGTATCTTCTGATCACTGTTTTAG
>NC_045744.1:115830-120622 GCF_008692095.1 Etheostoma spectabile
AACTATCCTGACCAATCAAGAAGTCATCAAAGATCAGATGGGCGTTTTGGTGAAGCTAGTTCATCAGTTAAAGGGTACTGCAGAAGAGAGCCCATCTCTACCACCGGAAACACTTCCGGTTGCAACCCTTCAAGAGCTTCTGGTTTTGGAGGGACAGCTGCTTGATCAAGAATTCAAGAAAACTCTGGTAATGTATATTGGTACAATACCATTATAAGAGATTATGTATAAGGTAATTCAATCCAATACGATTATCTCTCTCACAAAGAACCATAAATGGCAGCAGACATGTTTTTTTTAACTATCCTTCATTGGAAAAATCTCTTTACTAGAATCCCCATTAGCACTGGCTTCTCTGACTGTGGTTCCATTCAACTGTACATTATAAAACACTGACTATTAAATAAACTAAATTAAAATTAACTGCAGATTAACAGTGCTCAGTGTTTCCCACAGAATAACAGTATTACTGTGGTGAGGGGTGATTTGTACAATTAGAAAAACAAAATAGGCAACAAAGTGGCTCAATCTAAAATGACTATGATACGATATCAAGAATCAATGGGTTTTTTTATGCACTGAAATGTGGTCAGATGTTTGGTTTGGATGCTTCCACTCCAGGTGGAACATATTTTGTCTCTGACAGAGTTTGATTCTACTTGAAAGTCTATTCCTCTGTCATCTAAGTCAAGCTACATGTGACACTTAATGTTGCTGTCTTTTCCCCTTGGTTAACAGACGATTACCTTGGCACAAAGAGGAGGTACAGCCGTTAAGGACACTGTTTGGAGAATGATGGGATACCTCTTGACCAATGAACTTGCCAGACAGATGAATTGGAAAGGAGCCAATGGCAAGGCAGCCTTCAAGAACCTTATTCTAAGAGGGATAATCAATGGTGAGTCGCAGTGGTGTAGGTGTTGTTGCCACAGCTTTCACTGACATTTGTGCATTTGTTGGAATTTGCTGCTTACCTCACCCACAAACATGCATACAGCTACACCTTTGGCCTTGTTTCAGAAAGCAAGTTCTTAACTCTGAGCCCGCATTGTTATCCTCTAGATTTCAGAACGTGACGTGTGTAAGGGAAAGTGGGGAAGTTTGTCAGAAGTGACGTAATTCAGCTGCATCACTTTACAGCAGGGGTATTCAATTAGAATACAAAGGTCCAGTTAGAGAAAATTTACCAAAAGGTCCGGAACATCAAAACGACTAACTTGCGCTATCATTAAGTACCCTAACGTATAGGTGTATCAACATATGTTTTTAGTCAACAACTGACAATATTTCAACCATATTCAGTTTTTACATCAAACTGGAGGGATAACAATTAAAAACTACTCTAATAATAAAGCTTTCTCAGACTGTTGTTGGATATAGGTTATCCTGGCCATAAAATGTGTACAAAAACATAAATATTGCTCAACATTTAGCATGACTTTATTATATAAATTGGCCTTCTATTAACTCCCCAGACCCAATCCAGTGTCCCTAGTCATGTACATTTGCACTCACTAAATAATACTTTACTCTTACTTTACTTTGCTCAATCCTGAATTTAGTTTGCCTGAGACCAGCACCAGAGTAATCCAAAAGTCAGAGTATTATTTTTCAGAGCCCTATTGCAAGCCTGTGTTTTTTTTTCAGCTCACACATTCTCACCTATCAACCCTAACCACTGTATGCCTGTCCTACGGTGAGGTAAATGCATATGACATATCTGAGCTTGACAGTGGCATCATGTATATTGTATGTATGTTAATGACTTTCAGTGTCACATTGCTTTAAAATACGTACTAGAATCACTGACATATATACAATATTACAATGTCTTGTTTAACTGATGTCAAAAGTATAAATTTTGTCTTACTGATATATTTACTATAACTTACACAACCAACTATCTCATTTTAGAGGCTGTACGAAGAAACCGACTACAGCAACATCAACAGATCAAGAAACTGAACTGTGGATTAAAAGGTGGCTCCATCTGCTGGAGACAGAGATGGAGGACGCCGTGCTAGGCAGCGAACTGTAACTGATGTAACTGAGACAGTCTACTTGTTAGGAACAAGCATTAGTTCAATCACAATCAATACTCAACATTTATTTATATAGCACTTTACAGCACCAGCAGGTGTCCAAAGTGCTTTACATCATCAAGAAAAAAACACAACATTCACGTGAGACACCAACAAACAAAACAAACAAACAGACAAAGCATAAAAAACAGACAGATTAGTAACCTATAATCATCAGAAGAAGAATTGTTACACCACTACTGTGTATTAAAAGCCATTCTAAATAATAAGTTTTAAGTTTGATTTAAAATGAAAACATCCGTTAAAATGCGAATGTCTGGCGGGAGGCTTGTTCAGAGTTTGGGCCAGCAACAGCGAAAGCCCGATCGCCCCACGCTGTACCTCGACCTCGGGACTTCTAGAGTCCGCAGATGGAAGACCGCAAACCGATTTTGCCCACCCAAAGTTAAAAGCTCGGACAAATACTTGGGGCAAGGCCATTTAGGGCTTTAAAAACAAACAATGCAATTTAAATCAATTCTAAAACGCACCGGAAGCCAGTGTAGAGTAAAAGAACGGGAGTGATGTGTGCACCGAGAAGTATTTGTGAGAAAGCGAGCAGCGGCATTTTGCACAAGCTGCAGACGTGCGATGATTTTGATTGAGGCCACCATAAAGGCATTGCAATAACGAGACGTGAACTAATAAAGGCATGAAAGCCTTTTCCAAATCGTGCCTGTTAAGAAAGCTTTACTTTAGCCAGGAGACGAAGTTGGAAAAAGCTTGTTTTGACAACATTGCTTATCTGTTTGTCAAATTTCATGCTACAATCAAAGTCACACCCAGATTTTTTACAGTTTGCTTGGCGCATGAAGTCAGAGCCCGACTTAAAGTTTGATTGTTTGACATGTATTTAGTACTGAAGATAATACATTCAGTCTTGTCCTCATTCAGGGTCAGGAAATTGCGAGATAGCCACAACTTGATATCATTAATGCCATTTAGGAGGCAGTTTAGTGCAACACTGTCATGGGTTGTATAGGCAGATAAATTTGCAGGGATCTGCATAACCATGAAATGACAGGTTGTGCTTTTCGATTATAGCTCCTAATGAACATATATAAGAGAACAAGATAGGGCAAGAATTGAACCCTGGGGCACCCACAATAAAGAGGAGCAGATGAGGGAGGAGAAATCACCCATTGTGACAGAGAAAGTCCTACTTGTCAAATAAGAGCTAAACCATTTAAGTGCAGTTCCTTGAATGCCTACAAAATGCTCAAGGCGTGCAAGAAGGACTACATGGTCCACCGTATCAAAAGCTGCGGTCAAGTCCAACATCACTAGCACAGTAGGATCCCCAGCATCTACAGACAAAGCTATGTCACTGTGAACTCTTAGAAGCACCGACTCAGTGCTATGGCGCGTTTTAAAACCAGACTGAAATTTTTCTAACACTGAGTTCTGTTGTAAAAAGACCTGTAACTGATTAAAAACAATTTTTTCCAACACCTTCGAAAGAAAGGGCAGATGTGAGACTGGTCTAAAATTGGACAACACATTGGGATCAAGATTCGGCTTTTTAAGTAGTGGCCTAACCAAAGCATGTTCAGCATACTTTCAGCTACATACTTTAATTGTTGTGACAAATTTAAAGTTTAATTTGTGTTGTTAACTTTGTTCAATGTGGCTTAGTTTTATTCTGTTTTCAGCCATTATTATGGGTGTTTTTTTGCGCGAGTTAGAGTGGATGACATTGTCGTGAAGAAACCTTCAGAAAATCTAACATTTTCTATTTAGCTCACTGTCCTTTAATTTTAATAAATGGAAATGAATAACAAAAGCAGTCATTGTTTGTTACTAGAACTGCTCTATTACAAGGTGGATTGAGGATCAGGAAGAGGTTTTGAACGTTGTGAGATGGTAATGCAAAATTGTTTTTGGTCCTTATCTGATTGTGGACCTGTGGTAAACTTGTCCTGGTCCATACATAATTGATGTCCATTTTCTAGGTTCTGAGATGACACCCAGCATGATTCCCCTGGCACACGGCTGGTACATAACTGACATACGGCTCATAAATTAAGGGTGTGATTAATTCCTCTGGCCCATACCTGGCCCGCAACATAGGTGACGGGATGGCATGGCCCTGATCTGGCACACATCTGGCCCTTTAGAGGCCTGACATCTGGCACATTTAAGGGGAAGCCTGGCACACATCTGGCCCATTATATGGCTGACATCTGACACATTTAAGGGGAAGCTGTGATTAAGTATTTTGGCCCATACCTGCCCACATCTGGCCGGCAACATAGGTGAGAGTATGGTATGGCTCTGATCTGGCACACATCTGGCCCATTAGATGCCTGACATCTGGCACATTTAAGGGGACGCTGTGATTAATTCCTTTGGCCCATACCTGGCCCGCATGGCCGGCAACATAGGTGAGAGTATGGTATGGCTCTGATCTGGCACACATCTGGCCCATTAGATTCCTGACATCCGGCACATTTAAGGGGACGCTGTGATTAATTCCTTTGGCCCATACCTGGCCCGCATCTGGCCGGCAACATAGGTGAGAGTATGGTATGGCTCTGATCTGGCACATTGAAGGTGAAGTGATTAATTCCTTTGGCCCATGTAAGGTGAACATTATGGTATATTTATTTGGCCCAGATTTGGTCCACATCACACCTGACATCTGGCCCATATTGGGTGAACCTGTGGCTGAGGTTAGGCAGCCACACTCACCCTGAGTCAACGCCGTCAGT
>NC_045744.1:120639-120992 GCF_008692095.1 Etheostoma spectabile
CATAAAAAAGATGCAAATATGGGCCAAATTTGGGCCGAATATTTATTGCTATCTGGGAAGGTGCCACCTGCTCCACACACACACACACACACACACACACGGAGCAGAGAGGCAGAGGACGGTTCAGGTTAACGGTAACTAACGGCTCTACTGGTACTAACGGCTATTGGGGGGTGGGGGGCACGTCACATGCATCATTACATTAAAAAAAGAAAAAACCCTAAGCCTGGAAACAGCTTGCAAACGTTACATTTTAAAAGAACAAACAATCAGAATTGGCCATGCTAAATTTAAAAATAGTCTAAATTATTCATAAAAAAAAGTCAATACATAATAAAGTATTTGTAAGTGAA
>NC_045744.1:121002-121120 GCF_008692095.1 Etheostoma spectabile
AGGAGGAAGAGTTTTGTCCTCTTTGCAGAGTAACTGGACGGTAACTTAAACAGTTAATCTGCTGATTGAAATGTCCGCGTTCACTCGGCGGTGAAAACACATTCTCTTTGAAGTTTCT
>NC_045744.1:121130-121244 GCF_008692095.1 Etheostoma spectabile
CACAAACACACAAAACTCACCGAAACGTCTCCGTTTCTGTCTCCAGACTTTCACCCGTTAGTATCTCTAACAGTTCCAGCGGGCGGCGGTTCATTTTGGTCCGAAAAAACGGTA
>NC_045744.1:121254-122452 GCF_008692095.1 Etheostoma spectabile
GGAGAATCTTCTGCTCTGCAGCACGGCCGTTTCACCTTCTGATTCCGCGGCTCTAAAGTCACAGGGGCGGGGCCATACAAAGGAGACCTACGGAGGCCCAGAGGGGGCGGGGCGATTTACAGAATGTGAATAAAACATGTTTTAAAAATGCTGTTTTACACAAAACAGAAAACAAACAATCACTTAAACACTATTTATTCATTATAATTAATAAACATAATAAGTAATGGTATTCATGCAGTCAAACATTCAAAAAGGTTTTCAATAATACTTTCAATAAATTAACTAACAATTTCAGATTTTATAGAAATGTACTTTATTATATCCTACATAAGCTTTGTTATTTTTTTCAGCCACACACTATGTTGCAAAATATTGTTTATTTCAAACATTAATAATGTTGACAAAAATGTATTTAAATTTAAATACATGTCATTTCCTAAAGATGTAGTTGAAATAACAATGTGTATCACATCAAACTTCCAATCAAATTTTATATCTAAAGCACATTTAAAAGCCACCAGGCTGACCAAAGTACTGTACATTGACATAAAACAATAAATAGACAAAATACAACACCAGACAAATACAACATTCAGTTCTCATGCTGGATTAAAATCCAAGGAATAAAGATTAGATTTTTTAGTCATGATTTAAAAACCGGAAGGCTGGGGGCCAGTCTGATATGAAGAGGCAATTCATTCCACAGTCTTGGGGCTGCTACTGAGAAAACCCGATCACTTCTACTCGCAATTTAGGGATAACAAGAAAAAACTGGTTTGCAGACCTTTATGACCTTGAAGGAGAATGTGGCTTCAACAGATCAGTGATATGGACTGGAGCTTGTCCATGAAGGGCTTTAAACATAAACTATAAAATCTTAAAATATATCCTAAAATGAACTGGGAGCAAGTGAAGACAGGTAAGGACAGGGGTGATGTGATCTCAGTTACGAGTCCCAGTAACATGTGCAGCGTTAATGTCAGTTATCCACAGAACAAAACTGGAGATGTTTACGGCCTCTACACAGGGGGGGGAGGGGGTAACTATGTACATTTACTATAGTACTGTGAACTTGAGTAGTAAAGTACATATTCAAGCTAGCCTACTTGAACTTTGACTATGCAACCTATGCAACTTATCAAAACTTTGCCACAAACACCGGAGCAGGAGGAATGAGAGGGGGGGGGGGGAATCA
>NC_045744.1:122469-123530 GCF_008692095.1 Etheostoma spectabile
GGGGGAAAACCAGAGCAGGGGGAATGAGAGGGGAAAACGTAGAAGATATTTATTTTTAAACAAAAACGTAGAGGTGTAAATACTGTGGTCTCCTCTTTTCTTCACTGTTGCTGTTTCCTCCGTTGTTCTCATTTCTCTTCCTTTTTCCCTCTGTCATGTTTCTCTTTCGTTTCATCTTGTTCCCTCTCTATCTTCCCTTCTTTCTCTCCCACTTTCTCCCTCTCTTTATCACCAGCTTTCTCCTTCTCCTCCTCCTTTTCTCCCACTTTCAACCTCTCTTTTTATCCCACTTTCTCCCTCTCTTTCTGTCCCACTTCCTCCCTCCCCTCTCTTGCATCTCCTTCTCTCGTCCCTCTTTTTTCAGATCCTGGAGCACCTTGGTGAAGAAGTGTGGCTCCGCGTTGATCCTCAACATGCAAGCGCTCAGCCTGTTGATCTGATGCAGCGCTCTCTCCCAGAATGCATCGTGGTTGGACTCCCAGGATGCATTGCGGCTGGACTCCCAGGATACATTGTGGCTGGCCTCCAGCAGAAAATGTTTGAGTGGGTAGGTACGAGCTGCCCAGGTACGAGTAGCTCAGGTAAAGACAGGTGAAGAAGATGGTGTGCATTTCCTGCTCCAAAGGTGTGTCCTTGTCCACAGCCATCAGGCACAGCAGGTACACAAAGATAAGACAGGCAAGGCTGAAGAAGACCCGGTCCTACAGGGGACAGACTGGTTTGAAATAAACAGGATAGAGACACACAGACACAGAATGTACTTTCTGCGGAAGCTGAAGAAATTTAACCTGCCTCTTCCATCACCATCTGGTGCACTGCTGCCACTGCCAAGGACAAGGGCAGACTGCAGAGTATCATTCCATCAGTAGAGAAGGTGTTTGGCCAAAATCTGCCACCGCTAAAGGACAATAATTAATTGTTTGCATATTTCCGGTACTACGTCATAAAGGAGACACCTGATACCACACCAGGAGCCTCTATAGTCCACTTCTGAGGATTGTGGGGCTGTTGAAGAAGAAAACCATCCCTGTTAAGTATCACCTTCTGGAGATGAAACAGCA
>NC_045744.1:123540-123888 GCF_008692095.1 Etheostoma spectabile
TTACAAATCAGATCCATAATGGGATATTGAACCATTCAAATCTGTCCGTTATCTAGTAAAAGAAAGTCTCATTTTTAAAGGCTGTAGAAAGTGAACCTCCTTTCCTGCTATATGACCACTAGATGTCGCTGTTCACCAAGGATACCCTACCATCATGTTGAAGCTGAATGACTGCAGGAGGCTTCTCTCTTTAGGTCTCCTCACATGCAAACTACAAGCACTTGATGGAATTAAAAGAATCCTGTGAACACAATATTTTGTGAAACAAAATGAGACAATTAACAGTGAGTCATGTGTTTTTATTTTACAAGTACTCTTAACAGAGTTTGGAGCAAACTGGAGTTCACT
>NC_045744.1:123898-124876 GCF_008692095.1 Etheostoma spectabile
TCCAGATGTTGGGTTAGGGTTAGAGTGGGTTAGGGTCTGTCACAGACCCAGAGCAACAAACCCAAAAAAACACCAAGAAAGGAGACAAAAATGTTTTAAAACCCTGCGACATAAACGGAAGAGGAGGCCAGAAATAATGAGCCACAAGATAAGCTACTTTGATGTGACTTGTGTATTTGAAGCATTAACTCTCAACAGAGTTTTGATGATGAACTGCAATATCATATGCAGGAGAGTGGAGAGGCAAACACTGCCAGTTCCATGAAATCCAGTTCAGATTATTGACCTTTTTTAAAGCTAAATATGCATTTGTATTAAAGAGCAGTTTACCAAGCAAAACACAATAATGAAGTGGGTTCTCCCAGCTGTATGAACATGTCTAATGATTACTACCGTATTATTGGACAGAGGAAGGATGAAAATGTTACTTTTGCATCCAGTTGAGAGCATGTTTGTGTATCTAAAAGTTTGATAACTACCGTCAACACAAAGATGAATTTGTGCCTCTGAGACATCCTCCAGACTTTTCTGACTCATGATATGGCAGAAGATGTTATTAATGAAGATAACATTTTACCTAGGAATGAATCCCATATACTATCATCTTAAACTCAAAGAAAACTGTTTACTGAATGGCAGCAAGTCCCTATCATCTACCATGGTCAACACTATGTCTGCTTTTATTGGTTCAGTAGAAATATTCAGATCCTCTACTGCAGTAAAAGTACTAATACCACACTATAAATATACTCTATTACAGTAACAGTCCTGCCTTGAAAATGTTACATAACTATGTGGGAAGGTATCATCAGAAAAATGAAGCTAAAGTATAACAATCCTCCCATTTTAGAAAGTGTGAAAGATCAAACCAGTTGTGTGTGTCAGATTAAAGCTGTCAGATGAATGTAGCGGAGTAACTAAAGTAACTAGTAACCATCGCCGTCCCCTCCAGCTCCCTCAGATCCTCCTCCTCCCTCC
>NC_045744.1:124886-144061 GCF_008692095.1 Etheostoma spectabile
ACTGTACCCCCAGCTCGACTTGTCACCATGGGAAACAGAGCCTTCAGCCGCTCTGCTCCCCAGCTCTGGAACTCACTCCCACCCGACCTCCTCAATATCAACTCTCTCCCCCTTTTCCAAACCAGACTCAAAACCCATCTGTTCCAGCTCGCTTATTTGTAAATACACTGTTCCTGTCATTTTTTGTTTGGTTTTTGTTTGGTTTTGTTTTGTTATAACTGCTTACACTTTTGTGTTCCCTGTATCTGTCTTTTATTGTCTGTAAAGCGACCTTGAGTGTTTAGAAAGGCGGTGGAGTAAGTAAAGGTGGAGTAACTAAAGTAGAAACGAAAGCTGTCAGATGAATGTAGTGGAGTAAAAAGTAGAATATTTCTTTCTGAGATGTAGCGGAGTAGAAGGAGAAAGTAGTATTAAAAGAAAAGACTCAAGTAAAGTACAAGTACCTCAACATTTTGACTCAAGTACAGTACTGAAGTGAATTTATATGGTTAACCCATGAAACTATGATTAAATCATACAGTGACTTTTATGAGATGGTCACATAGCTAGATATATTGGATTTAATTGAGCAAACATGTGTGTTCTCCACCTGTTTTTTCTTACCTGCCTGGCTCAAAGTTATGACAAATGAAGGTAGAGAACACATGTTTGCTCAATTAAATCCAAGGTATTTAAATAAACAAAGATAAATGTGCAAGCAGTTCATCAGTACTGTGTGCAATGTATGTATGTGTGCAGTGTATGTATGTAAATGTATCAAGGCTAGAACGCAAAAGTAACCAAACCCAAAATCCAAACAAACCAAGCAACCTTGAGGAGGGAGAGCGAGAAAGAATGAGTCCTCATTAGCCAATCCCCAGATCCCTGCAACAAAAGGACTTAATAGGCCTAGGAACCTTCCAACCACCCTGAGTGTTCACTCCCTGGCTTCATATGTGGCACCGCCCCTACACCAGCAACCAAACCAGTGAGGCCAAAGAAATCCCTGAGTTCATGTGCGGCCTGCCAAATACCTCAGTGTGGTGGGCAACATAAGAGGCACACACCCTCACAGGACAAAGCTGCTGGAAGCCAGAAAATCTTCACATTTCACCCAGCCACAAGAAAATCAACCACTTCTGGTTTTGAAGGTGTTGTACCGACAGATGCAGATAATCCCCCATCCTTCTCACATGCAAAAATGTACATTGTATAGCTTGGACATTATGTAAATAGTTCTGTAAAATGTACAGTCTATAACTTTTACAATATTAAAAATAGTTATTGTACATTCTGTGAAAAATTCTCCAAAATGTACATTCAATAACTTTAATAATATTGTAGTTATTTTACATTCTGTAAAGAGTTCTAAAACATGTACAATCTATAACTTTTATGATATTGTTAGAATATGATTTCATTTGCTATTTAATTTAAATTACTATTTAATAAGCCAATTATTAAAGGGTTGGGAGTATTTGTATGCTTATTAGCTGGTGTTTGCATGTTTGTATAACTGAAAGAAGATGACATAGCAATTTTTCACTTTTCCCAAAAAAGCTGCTTGGAGACCCTTCACGTCTTTTTTTTTTATGACAGAGTAATGTCAAAATTCTCTGCATTTGATTCAATTTTTTATTTATGTAGCGCCAAATCACAACAACAGTTATCTCACGGCACTTTTCCTAAAGAGCAGGTCTAGACCGTACTCTGGGGATGTTATTTAGAGAAAACCAACAGTTCCTACCAAGAGCAAGCAATAGGCCACAGACGCAAGGAAAAACTTCCTTTAAGAGGCAGAAACCTCGAGCAGGAACCATGGCTCAGGGTGGGGGGCATCTGCCCCGACCGGTTGGGTGAGAGAAAGAAACAGAGACAGACAGGGGCAGGAACATGGAGGCAGCAGGGGACTTTAACCACAGATCCAGTGCCATAAACACCTAGAGGAAGCGTTAGGGGGAGAGAGGATAGGGGTGAGAGAGCACTAGACTACAGGAGCGAGAGAGCACACTATACAGCAAAGGGAAGAAGTCGAGTTAGTAACATGTATTAATGGAATGAGGTTGCATACAGATGGAGAGAAGGAGGAGGAGAGAGGTACTCAGTGCATCATGGGAACTCCCCCAGCAGTCTAAGCCTATAGCAGCTTAACTAAGGGATGTTTCAGGACTCACCTGAGCCAGCCCTAACTATAAGCTTTATCAAAGAGGAAAGTCTTACGCCTACTCTTAAATGTGGAGATGGTGTCTGCCTCCTAAACCCAAACTGGAACCTGGTTTCACAGGAGAGGAGCATGATAGCTGAACACTCTGGCTCCAATTTGGAAATGAGTCAGATACGCTTACTGCAGCACGTCACAAAGTCCAAATCTACACTAAAGTAGGTGCAAGATGTCCAGACTAGTGCAACATTAACTTCCGTTTTTGGTGTCCTGCATATGTGTTGACAATGGTCTCATGTGATATGTTATATACATATTTATAAGCTATCTGGTCATGAATTATTCCTCTAATTTGAATTTGAAACAATTCAATTACCCATTTAAGCCACTGGGGGGAGACAGTGCACAGAAAAGGGGGTATTTCCTATTTTGCCATCTCACATTAGAAAAGGTCTAGATTCAAAAAATTAAAGACTTGTCAAACCTGGTCTTGATTCAAAAGTAGACTCATACTGTTACTGTTTGAAACCACTTGAAACTACTCCAATAACCTTTAACCATGTTCACCATGTTTTTTCTCTCCCCAGACCACATAGGACCAGTACACATTTTGCTTTTAGACGTGCCAAACCTGGACTGGATTACCATTAAAACTCTAAGGATTACTCAAAAACAAAGAGCTCAAAACCCATTGTCACATTTCATGAAAACAATGGAACAGAAACGTTTCCCCGTAACCGTTTTTTTAAAACCGCAAGATGGCGCCAATGTCTACGGCAGTGTTTGTGAATTTGAAGCTCCCACCCTGTCAGAAGCTGACCTCTTTCTCACAATGACAGTTTCCTGCAGGCTGGTAGAGAGGGACCGGCCGCCCTTACAGCAAGATGTGCGGAAGGGGAGCCAGATTATCTGAGTTTAGTTGATCGGCGTGCTGTGGACTTGGCTGGGAGACAGAGTGTTGTTCATGTCGCAGGCGTATACCGGTAAGTGTGTAGCTTGCTCAGCGTTACCAAGTTGTTTTTTGCTGGTGTTTGCTTTTACGCAGTGCTACTGGTCAAATCCTAGCCCCGATACGTGTCACTTTGTGGAGTGAACGTCACGACAGACAGTTAAGAAAAGCTGGCAAATAAGAGTTGACATGTTCAACGGTAACATTGTACTCACATTTAGAAATAATTAGAGTGGATTTTGGTGTTAGTAGTCGGCGGTCTTCTATTCGGCATACATACAACCAAACCAATAAACACATATTTCAGTAAAACCTATACTTTCATAACCGCGTCACACCACGGCGTTGTGTTTAGGTGGCTGAAGATTGCGGAGGCAACGGTTGAAGCAGTTTGAAAGTTAAAATTCTATAACAAAAATTGTGTGTATGGGTATTGAGTGTATGCCGAATTTAAGAGTAGTTCAACCCGTTTCGCAGAGTATAGTATGTTCTAACCTTTCAAGTTCGTACTGTTGCCACTTTCCCCAGGAATCAAGTTATCAAAAGTTAAAATTACACTACAAAAGGAGTTTCTTATAACGTTTTTTCCATGCAAGAGATTAGACACTAGCATAACAGTTCAACCTATGGATATGCTACAAAGTGTGAAAACATGTTGGACTAAACTAAACGAAAGGAATGTTCATGAGTACACAGATTAGGATCAGTTTGGGTCAGTTACATGTTAACAACTTTAAAGTGCCTTCTTGTGTAAGGATAATTACTGTAACGTTACCATGAAGCTTCTAGTGTAGGCCTTTTACTAAACAGGTATCTGTGGTTTCCCCTTTGGATAAAGGACTACTGATATTTTAGATACATTGAAATGTAACGATATTTCAGATAATTTTCAAATTATATTTTAGTTTAAAACTATTCATTCATAGTATTTCTATTTACAGTTTTTAGTATAGAAAGCCAGGTAGTTGTTTTTGGGACTTTGGTAAGAAGGAACATATTTTTAACAGTCTTTTATTTAGTGTTTTTCTGGGTTGGCTCTAATCAAATGAAAAAAAGACACATAATCTCCATGGTATATTTATGATGCTCAATAGTTCTTTTTCATGCTTAATGTTCTTTTATTCCAGACAGCATGTCTATAGTGTTGTTTGGCATTCTTTAACCTTTGACCTGAGAGGCTGAAACTTTTGTGCCATGTGTGGCAAGACCCTAGCATTTGCCGTAAATGTCTGTAAAAATGTCTTACCAGTCGGGAAATGAGTGACAGGATGGAGAGTTTGGCTGGACCCGATGTCAGGACAAATGGACCCGCTGCGCCCAGCATTCCGGTGAGCTCCACCATAGGCCCACCTCTGTCCCCTGTGGAGCTGGATGAAGAGTCACACTCGTCTTTGACAGATGTCACCCAAATATGGATGAAATTTGGCAAGACTTTTGCTATCATCTTCCCGATCTACGTCTTGGGATACTTTGAGTTTAGCTTTAGTTGGGTTCTGATTGGACTTGCGGTGTTGTTCTACTGGAGGAAAAACCATGGCAATAAGGACTACAGGATAAACCATGCTTTATCATTCCTGGAGCATGAAGAAAAAGCAGTAAGGCAAAGTGTGCCTACTTCGGAGCTACCACCATGGGTAAGTCCCCCAGCATTATAACATCCATATAACATCCACATTTTGCTTTGTATTTTCAAGCTTCACCCCACTCTTGGGTGTAATCAGCCAGCATCAAGAATAGGATGTCCACATTGACTTCCAAGCTGGTTGATGGGGATAAATTACTGTAATTCTTTGCCTCTGCAAAAATGTAACTAAAGTTTGTCTCTTACTGATTTTCCTCAGTTTCTCCATACGTACTTGTACTTTTATCGCAGTGAAACTAGGGATAGCAACATCCTAATTACTAAGGCTGCATGATATGAGGAAAATATAAAATGTGATATCGTTGTGGAATATCGCAATAATGACATTATTTTAGATAAATAAACAGATGTTAAAATGTCCTCAGTTCTGCATTTCTGCTGCTTTCAGTACTCTGCTAAAGTGCAGCAAAATGCTTGTTGAACAGTGTTGGGAGTAATGCGTTACAAAAGTAACGCAATTAAAGTAATATATTCCTTTTTGCAGTAATATGACGGAATTAATAATTACATTTTGGTAATATGATACTCGTTACAATTTCAGTAATGTGAGATACAACGCACATTTAGTGGTATTTTGTTTTTTAAGACTTCACCTTGAAACATTCTTCGGAGGAGTGTTATTTCCTGTTGCTGTATTCGATGGTTGAGGTGACTGCACATACTGTACATTTGCGCAATAGATATTATTTTCAGGAGTTATGATGCTGTGTTGACGCGAGGTAGTGTCCTATCTGTGTCCCAACAGGGGACCGTACAGACAACATCTGTGTCCCAACAGGTGACTGTACAGACAACATCTCTGTCCCAACAGGGGACAGAACGGACAACATCTGTGTCCCAACAGGGGACAGAACAGACAACATCTGTGTCCCAACAGATGACCGTACGGACAACATCTGTGTCCCAACAGATGACCGTACGGACAACATCTGTGTCCCAACAGGTGACAGAACGAACAATATCTGTGTCCCAACAGGGGACAGAACAGACAACATCTGACAACCGTGTCTTTTACTGTATTATAATAATAACAATAACAATAACAATAATAATAATAATAATATTATTAATAATAATAATAATAATAGTAATATGCTGCAGTTTTACAAACTAGAAAGTGAACAACATAAGCTTGACGGACATGTTTTACATCTGTTGTCCCACGTTTAGCTCAGTAAGCTAGCAGGAGTACACAACAGACAACTTCCATGTAGGCTACTTCAAAATAAAAGCACTTCCTGTGACGGTTTGGAGTAAATCTCATTTACTGTTAAATAAATAAAATGTTGTACCTTTTCACATATCAGCTGTAAATCAAGTGCTGTAAATAATGTTGATAGTGAGTTTTAATCACACTGTAATTGACCATTTCCTTTAGACTACCTTAGTTTTAGACTAAACAACATGAATTTCTTATTCAAGTGCTTTACAAACATTTTACAACAATGCAACTGTAAAGTACTTTTAATTGAGTATTTTCATTTTCTTATACTTGCCTATTGTAAGTTTTACTTATCTATTTTTATAGTTGTAGTAACTTTGCATATTTGTATTAATTACTTAAATATTAATAATCTATGATGTATTAAAGATGATAAAGAGGACACTTTATTGATCCAATGTTGAAATTCATGCTAACTGCTGAGTCAAACTTCCACTGTTATTTGGTGAAAGTAACTCATAAATAATGCAAAAGCAGTGGAACGCATTACAATTTAGATGCTGTAATATTGTAATATGAATAATTAGTAAAAACTCACAGCAGCTAGTAATCTATAATATATTACATTTTGGAAGTAAGTTGCCCAACACTGTTGTTGAATTTAAAACAAATGAAAGGAAATAATTTCCAATTCAGTGTTTAATTTATTAAACACTGAATTGTATATAAAAAGTAGAACCCGACTGATAAAGGATGTTTAAGGCCAATACCGATAAGAATATTTGGTTATTTAAAAATCCAATATGCCTATATATATATATATATATATATACAGTATATATATATATATATATATATATATATATATATATATATATATATAGTTGTCATAATGTACAGGAACAGCTGCCACGAGTATGGGCTGGAAGTATAGTATAGTCAGTTCTCACTAAAATAAAATCATAATAATTTGTTTTATTGTAACAACAGAACAGAGAAACATCAAAACATATTAAAGTTCTGATAAATAAAACGCGTAAAAATACAAACTTAAGATATATAACTCAGTCCTTTTAAAAAAAATACAATAACAAAAAAATAAATAAATGTTGCCAACAGGGACGTTGTAGAGTGTCCTCTGGTGGACAGACTATGCAGCGCCATCACTAACAGGGACGTTGTAGAGTGTCCTCTGGTGGACAGACTATGCAGCGCCATCACTAACAGGGACGTTGTAGAGTGTCCTCTGGTGGACAGACTATGCAGCGCCATCACTAACAGGGACGTTGTAGAGCGTCCTCTGGTGGACAGACTATGCAGCGCCATCACTAACAGGGACGTTGTAGAGTGTCCTCTGGTGGACAGACTATGCAGCGCCATCACTAACAGGGTAGGGTAGAGCGTCCCCTGGTGGACAGACAATGCAATGCCAACGCTCATAACATGGTTGACAGTCCATTTTTATTTTTTCAATATTCATTAATCAGAATCATTTATTTGTCATTATAAATGATAAATGATTCTGATGAATGAATAATTTTATTTTTTTTAATTGTTTTTTTAAAATTGGAAATGATAAATGCCCATACAATAGATCCTAATAAAATCGGCCGATAATATTGTTCGGGCTCTAATAAAAGGCACCACTAAAACAGAATAACAGTTACATTATAAAGTGCAGTATTCTACTAATATTCTCTAGTTTACTAACACATTTTATTAAATATATTTTGATTTTCTTCTGTTCTGAAAATCGGTCGGGCTCTAAAAATTTCACATTAACATGTATTGAGTCATAGGCCAAAATCCATCTACATTGATTTATAGCGCCCACTAATGGCCCATCTTCACCAAATGTGGTACAGAGCATTAGAGCAGCATGACAAACTTGCATCACAGGTTTCAAGATGATATCATTTCATGGAGAAGAGAAATTGCAACTGACGTTTCCCATTTACAGGCATAGAGTTATTGTCGAAAATGTGTCAATGTTGATTATAGCGCCTCCTAATGGCCGATCTTAGCCAAATGTGGTAGCGACTCTTGGAATTGCATGTTGAACAATAACCTTAAGTTTTGCATTGATAGCATTTACTTTGGCCGAGGTATGCTACACGTACCCTTTAAATTTGAAGTGGCCCACTGTAGTGAAACATGTGACTCCAAATGTGGGCTCAATAGGCCAAGCCTACTTTTACCAATCAATACACCATTTAAGGCATGGCCTCAGAATTGATGAGCCCTCCATGAGGTATAAACTTTATTTATACACATTTGTAGCACCCCCTATGCATAATGTGATTTTACTGCAATGAATGTTTTTGGATTCAACTTTATGATCATTGTGCAGAGTACAAGTACAAAGACAACAAAATTCCAGTTGCGTCCAACCAGAAGTACAAAAAAGCAGAAAAGTGCAATGCAATATTGACAGGTGGTGCATACACGCAAACATCTAGGTGGAAATGGGCGTGGCCTAAATCAGTAGATTCAGCTGAATTTAGGGAATGCATGGATATGACTGTTTTTAAATCTGGTTTGAGAGTTATAGGGCTAGATGCGTTTTCTTCTGCTATAGCGCCACCTATTGGCAGAAGTGTGTCAATGTTGGTGTCTGAAGTTCCTGCAGGGTTCAAGACCAGTCCTGAAAATGTCACCGCCCCTCCATGTACGGTTTAGGCTGTAGCCACACTATTAGCTACGGGAGAAATAAGAATAAGAAGACGGAAGAATAACCTTTGTGATTTCAATAGAGTTTCTCCACTGGTACTGCGAACCGCAGCTTTGCAAACGTGAGTTGCCAGCCCCCCTCGGGCTTAAACCCCTAAAAATGATAAGTACCCCGTGTTTCCCATTCATAGGTTCTACTTTGGTACCCTCTCTAGGTAGATTGAGACCAGGCTAGGAAAATAAAATTGGAATTAAAACCCAACATTTTAGTTTTTTTTAATGACTGATATCTGTTCAGAAGAGATCTTGTGAGCATGTTACATACTAGCACAAAACAACGGGTTTATTACGATCCAAACAGTAAAACAAACCATGATCTATAATGAGCAAAATTTACAATAATTAATTTTGAAAAGCCTCAGTGTTAGTATGATTTAACAGGAGTTAGGAAGAGTCATGCCGTGTGCATATGTTGAGATTTTTATTACCTTGTAGGCTAACTTTCTCTATGGATCGTAGGATAGTTTTAAGGTTAAGTTGTTAATATTTCATCACATTTGGATCTGGGTAATCAGATTTAAATGGCAAAGCACATTATAAGTTACACTTCATCTGTATCACCTTCTAGTCTAGTTTGTTTATGTAAATAGTCATTTCTTTTTTGTCTTTCTGTTAATGTTGTAGTTATTGTTTTTAAGAACTAGTTCATAAACCTTTGACTAATTTTCTACTGAACCCAGCCATCGCATGCCACACAGTCACATCCTGCACCCCCCACCACCACAAGTAAACTGTCAAACGGTGGGAAACAAATCCCAAGTTACCAGAGTATAAAGTGATGTCTTTAAGTGGTTTCAAAGGTATTTTATTTATAGTGATATAAAACTAAATTAAGAAATTGATAATTTACTGTTTAATTGCAATTTGTGTTTATTTTAATGATTAGAAAAAGCTAGCGAGTAGACCTTTGACTCTTATTGTCAAAAAATATTTATTAAACGGAGGTCTGCATATTGGTTTAGTATTTTACTAAACTACAGAACAGTGTTACAGCTGACATATGGAGTTATTTGTATGTAGGTCTGGTAGCCTTCAGATAAATGGCAGTGTTTGATTCAGAGGACTGTAGTGGGTAGTTTGAAGGTGTGGATGTCTGTAACTATGAATATGAAACTGGGTGGGGCTGGGATAGCTCAGTCAAACTCAGCTCAGATAATGTTAAAACAACCTGGTTAGAAACAGCCTTTTAAAAGACACACATTAAAAGCTACTACGACCATAGTGTAACTGTTTCTCTATGCCCTTCTTTCTACTTTTCTCCACCTTCATTTCATTTTCTGTCTCTGTGTACTGGTGTGACACGGCATGGGTGGGGCTTTCCTGTTCTTTTGATCAGCCAAAGGGCATGGCTCTGCTCCACAGCAGAGAATGAAAACAATGTTGTTGTGCTGCTATTCTGTTCTGGATTCAACCTAGGGCTGCACAATTAATAGTATTTTAATCACAATCCCGTCTTCCTTTTGGCTTCCCACAATCAAATTTGCAAGATTGAGCGATACTTTGTTTTATATATATATATATATATATTTATATATATATTCACTCACAATTGGCCCCCCAACAACATGGAGATACACAGCCCCCCCAGTCACAAACTGCTCACAGCAACATAGAGAGACACATTCCCCCCCCATTTACTCACACATAGCCCCCCAGCAACATGGAGAGACACAGCAGTGGCAGCGCTGGTCCACACTTCTGACATTATGTTTTTATTTTTTAATTTATTTTTTAATCCAGTTCCTACTGTAGATAACGTTAACGTTACCTGCTGTGTAACGTCGTATTAGTTAGCCTGGTTAAACCAGTTCTGTGGACGCAGGCTTTTACAGAATTTCCCCAAAATGTTTAAACAAATTAAATTAAAACTTAAATATTCACCCCAAGCAGAACAACAGTCAGCTAAATTCTGCAGATTTTCAATCTTGATTACCGCTGAAATCTTGGCCGAAAAAATATCTGCAGATTCTGTCTGGGTCACACATAAATACAATTGGTCTCATTTAATCTACAAGAGTCTCAGCTGTCCAATTCCTTAGATTGTCTAGTTTCATATCTTACCAATATCTTCACTCTAGCCTTTATATGTACAGTGGGGCTCAAATGTTTGGGCACCCCAGGTAAAAATGTGTGTTAATGTGCACAAAGATGCCATGAAACAATGTAAACATCTTCAAAAGGCATCAAATGATAGATTAAACATTTGTATAATATGTCACAAAAAGTTAAATTTTATTTCCATCATTTACACTGCATGCTAGAAACTCAGCAGGGTGCCCAAACTTTTGCAGAAGCCATTTTTTAGTTTCTGTAATTTTGAAAGTGTAAATGATGGAAATAAAATCAAACTTTTGGTGACATATTATACAAGTGTCAAATCTGTCATTTGATGCCTTTTGGAGATTGTTCCCTCTTTTATTGGCTCCTTAATGCACATTAATACTAATTTTTACCTCGGGTGTCAACAATTTTGAGCCAGACTGTCTAGTTTAGCTGTAGCTAACTACAGAGTCAGTATTGCAGGCTACAATCGAAATCTATTAAATATCACAATCAGGTCTGCTTCTGTATTTCCACTGTCAGCCCAACAGAGCACTCAGTATTTCCTTAACTTATCTCTCTCCTGTTTTAAGCCTATCTTCCTTACATCCACGACGTCTCTTTCTCACTGAGCCTCTATGAATATAGACATCAGCATCTTGTCATATAACTCTCCTGTTTTGGCATCTTTTAAATGCTTTCTGCAGTTTGAGGAGAAACTGATTGAGCAGGTTTCCAGTTTTTCTGTTGTTGTTGAGCTGAGGTGGATTTCTAATCAGCAGCATACAGTGATAGGACATACATTTATATTGTCAGTTGCAATTTGAACTAACACATTCCAGCTACACCAACATACTTGTTAACGCTCTCCACACCCCTCTCTTACACTGACATTGTATTCAGGGTGTGGCTGGAAAGGGAGGTTAGGATTTCCAAACAGCTGTGACATAGTTGGGCTGTGAGTCTCACCCACTGGCCATGCTTTGAAACAGGGAAAGGTTTAAGCTTTTAATTATTCTTCCTTTGCAGCGAAAATTATTGCTGGATTTAAGTAACCAGTATCTACCAAGTAGGGAGTGTGGACTAATAGCTAGAGAGGTGCTTGTTCACGCCTGGCACTGCTGAGGTCCCTTGAGCAAGTGCTTGGGGCACCTGTCCATGGACAGCCCCCTTCCTACTCTGACATCTCTCCATTAGCGCATGGATAGTTCCTGGACATCTGTGTTTATTTCTGACCTGCATGTGTAAAATGTAATTTCCCCGTGGGAAATAATAAAGTATGTCCTCTACTTCTATTTATTTTGGTCATATGTAACTTACAACATTCAATACACTTGTAATAAACAGTACATACACATTACTCCAATGCTTTTCTTGCACTCAAATGCCAACAAAAGAAAATTGTTATTATACGTCATGGTTTTTCCTTGCACAGATTTGGCCTTTGGGGGAACACATAAAGCAAGGGGGTTCTGGGGGACCTGGGGGTCCTCCCCCATGAAATTGTGAGGGCAAAAGACTTCAATTCCTGCATTCTGATACATTTGTAGGCACCAATTTATGGTAAAAACATCTATATTTATGACAAGGAAATCACACAATTCTGGCAAGTAACAATTCAAAATGCAGAATATAATTCAATTCAATTCAATTCAATTTTATTTATAGTATCAATTCATAACAAGAATTATCTCAAGACACTTTACAGATAGACCACACTCCGAATTTACAAGGACCCAACATTCTAGTTTCCTCCAGAGCAAGCAACAGTGCGACAGTGGCGAGGAAAAACTTCCTTTAGGCAGAAACCTCGGTCAGACCCGGCTCTTGGTAGGCGGTGTCTGACGGGCCGGTTGGGGTTGAATGAAGAGTGGCATAACAAAAAGAAAAAATATTAGTTTGTAGAATTCTTTGTGGTAGTTCATGGCATAGCAGGACTGTGCAGCATTACAAGGCACAGCAGGACGTAGCAGCGTAGCAGCGTAGCAGGACGTAGCAGACGTAGCAGGGCACCACAGTTAGCATTTGAACATGGCATCACAGAACGTGTAGCGGAACCATGGCAAATGCTGCTCCCCTGATTTCGGAGCCTCTCTGATCCAAGGGAACATGCTGGGGAAAAAGAACATAAGGACTCCGGGGAATGACTCCCCAGAAATAGGTTAGTAACAAGCATTTCTGGGACATGGATGCACATAAATGAAAAGATTGAATTGAATATCATTATATTCAGTAGTCCAATAAGGGGGCTTTCACATCCGGGACATGGGCCGGATACGACAACACTTGACCCTAAAGTCCAGCATAAATGCATAAATAGTTTTTTTTTTTCCCGAGGAGCACATTTTGCTCCCAAGTTGTAAAAATGTAGGTTTGATGTACATTGGCTACTGCTTTTACTGCTAAATTGTACAATAACACAGTCATGTTATGGATACAAAATGTTGTGAAGTGTAATGTTTTCTACATTCTATTGATCAAAGATGATCTGTGATGTTGAATATGTCCCACAGTGTAACGGACACCACAGTTCATACAACCGCAGATTAATTGCAGTTTAAACTACATGGCGTAAAACTAACGTCTACGTGAATGGGGCACAGCAGAAAGATGCTGCTTGTTCAGGGTCCTCATGTGTCCTCCTATAGACCTGCACTTCTCATCAGGCGGTAAAACTAGTTGTACCAAAACACTGAATTAGACTACTGTTTAAGGCAACAACGAGACGTTTTTAACCGGTAATGAAACTGTCTCCATTTAATACTGATGCCGTCACACGGCTGCGTGGACAGATGTCAGCTGAAGCTCCAGTGAAGCTCTGCGCCTGTCAGCAGCAGCTTTTTGCTGCGCAACCGGCCCCAAAGAGTCTCCTCTGATTGGGTCGGTCAGCCCATCTCAGGACCAGGCTGGCCGTTTGCCAACTGTCCGAATGCTTAATATTTATTATTATTATTATTATTATTATTATATAATAATAATAATAATAATAATAATAATAATAATAATAATACAATTATTATTAATATAAACATAGTGAAATTGTGCAAGTGACTAAAAAACATTCTTATCTATCAGCTATGCAGCAACAGAAATATTATCAAGGTGAGAATATCTATCTCTCTCCAAATAAATATCACAATGTAACACACGCTAAAACGCAGCAGAACACTTATTGAAGATAACGAGGCAGTAAAAGACATGACAGTTAAGAGGGCTACACATTACTTTTAACTCAGCTTCTGGGATACAATGTCACTTCAACAAAGAAAAGAAAAAAGATAAAGAATTAAATCTGCTGCTACATTTATTCCCTTCTCCTGTCTGAGCTGCTACGTTCTGTCTCCGTCTCCTGTTGGAGCTGCTACATTCCAACCCTGTCTGAGCTGCTACATTCTGTCCCCGTCTCCTTTCTGAGCTGCTACATTCTGTCCCCTTCTCCTGTCTGAGCTGCTACATTCTGTCCCCGTCTCCTTTCTGAGCTGCTACATTCTGTCCCCGTCTCCTTTCTGAGCTGCTACATTCTGTCCCCGTCTCCTTTCTGAGCTGCTACATTCTGTCCCCGTCTCCTTTCTGAGCTGCTACATTCTGTCCCCGTCTCCTTTCTGAGCTGCTACAAATTGTCCCCTTCTCCTGTCTGAGCTGCTACATTCTGTCCCCTTGTCCTGTCTAAGCGCAGTGCGCCTGCGTGGCTACTTCAGGAGTCTTGGACAAAGCTGGGAAGGATTGAACGCAGGGTTTCCACACCGTGGTAATCCACTATAACAAACAGGATATTTTAAATGAAAAGGGTAATTGTTACATCAACATTTCTACTGGGGTTTACCGTTACATTCCTAACACTGTTTATCTCTCTTAGTCTCTTCTCTTTTGTCTCTGTATCAGCTTTGTTTCATCTTCTGCTCATACATTGTGTGTATTTTGTTTTTAACTCTGTCATGTTTGTTGCTTTGTTAGTATCTCTTAAGTATTATTTTCTTTGAACCACATTTGTGCTTCTGCAACTGCCTGTTCAATTGGACAGATAAGTAATTCTTTCTGCCTTTTACTGTGTTACCGTGTTGCCAACTCCTTTTATTTAGTTTTGAGTTTGTAACAGATTCAGCTGGTGTAGCTGACTGCTGTGATTAGTATAGGTACCTACCAAAGAGCAGATCACAGCCGCAGATCCTCTGTTGTAGTTTTTCTATATTCAGCCTTGAAAATACTTACAGTGTTCACAGTATAAACATAGACAACCCACAATGTGTGTACCATTTATATGTTTGGCTACATTCCAGTACCTTTGACTTCTAGAATAGAATAAGTTTTATTGTCATTGGACAACTGGTGTTCAACAAAATGTTTCTGCAACTCACCCTCAGTGGCACACAAATAAACTGACAATACCCTTATGAAGGCAAAAGACACAAAATAAAAACAATGAATATAGCAAATACAATAAAAAAATCAGATATTGCACATTTGTATTTGCAGAACGACTGCTATTGCACCATTGTTTGTTAGTGTTCAGTTCTTTTGTGGCACATGTTTAAAAACTGTTCTTGAGCCTGGATGTGTGGGACTTTGTGGACCTTTATCGCTTAGACATTATTCAAACAGTAGTAAATTGAAATTAATAAATAGATCTTTTGTTCCATTAAATGCAAAACAGTGAAATGAGGAAGTACACATACATACACTTTTTATTTATTAATTTACCTATGTATTTAGAGACAAAAGCCTATCCTAAAGCCTTTCTAGAAATGACATTGAGTACATTCTCATGTACTCAATTAAGGTTTATCTGGTTGAAATGTAACAGGTAAAGTCAACTCCCAGTCCTCCACAACAGCTTTGATGCAGATGCACCAACATCCTGTCCGATTGTAGACTTGGCCCCTCTCAGGCAGTTAGTGTTAGCATTTAGCTTAAAGCCTCTCTACCAGCATGGCTGTAGACTCTTAGTCATGTCAGTCTAGAGACTGTGTGTGACAAAAAGTTTTTAGTTTTGGGTGATTTGGAAATCTAAAATAAAACACCAAGCCAATGTGATTGTCTTGTGGAAAGGTTTTTCCTAAAAAGAACAACCAAACAATTTTTGGAAGGTTCTTTGTAATCTCCAAATATAAGTTATGCCGGCCAAGTGTCTGAGTGTCTGAGTAGGCTGGAACATGACCTACTATGTTGTTTTACATGCTTTAGTCTTGGTATGTCATCTCAATAAAGGAAAGTATTATACATAGTGATTTCAAGGACATCACTATTTTTGCTGATCTCCGCTAAATAGTTGGGAGTCAGTTTGCCTTCATTGTAAAATCCCCCATGTAAAACAAACAGTAAATTCATCCCATTTCTCTTTGAATTATGAGGCCATTTGGCTTTTTAATAGTGTTTTACAGTAAGGGAAAGTCTGGGCATTTGAATGAAGTTTGGGACACAGCATGTATTTAGTCAGTTACAAAATTAGCTGCAGTTGGATAAAAACATTGACGGTGTAGATTGTAGTCATTTTAGCAAACAGCAGCACCTCACTAAAGCCACATAAGTACGATGGAGCATTAGGGCTTGATCAAAGGAAAGAAAATAAGGAGGACCATTGTTATTCATTTATTTTGCATTTCAAGAATAAAGTTGAAATGTCAAGAGTCAAGTCAAAATGACGAGAATAAAGTGGAAATACTTTTTCAAGAATAAAGTCAACATGACAAAAATAAAGTGGAAATATTTTTTGAGAATCAAGTTGAAGTGTCAAGAAAAAACTTGATATTTCAAGAATACAGTAAGACTTTTGAAAAAAATAAAAATGTTGCCGAAAATTGCGATGGTTCAGGAGTAACCAAAAACTTGGAAGAGGTCTTCCTGCAAACTGACATAGTTGGAAATGGACAGATGCAAGGTTATCCATGGTTACACCTACGCATAATACAGAAACGATGTGTAGAATCACAGGACACAATGAGACAATTGATCAAATAGTTTGATCCTGAAGGAGTGGAGCTCAGGCTGTATGTATCCCATCTGTTGACAACTACGTGGCGGCTGGCATGGCTGACAGTCACTCTAATGAGATTAAGTGGTAAAGGAGTTGAATTTATTCTCGTCATTTCAACTTTAATCTCAACTTTTCAACATTATTATTGAAATGGAAGTTCAACTTTATTATCGTCATGTTGACTTTATTCTTGTCATTTTGATTTTATTCTTGAAATACAAAATAAATCTTCCTCCTTGATTTTGTTTTCCCTTGATGTGGTCCTAATGCTCCGTCTTACATAAGACCATGATGTACATCACGGGAAAAAAAGATACAAACAAAGCTAAATTAAATGTAACCTAATTTGACCTAGGCCTATTGATTGCATTGATAGGAATTCTATATGGATTCAAATCACCCTTCTCTTTTTAATCTTGCCTTTCTATTTCTTCTTTCAGGTCCATTATCCAGATGTGGAGAGAGTGGAGTGGCTGAATAAGGTACACACACACACACACACACACACACACACACACACACATCTCTCTCCGCTAACCGATGACCCTCCTAGGGCACTGCCAGGTCCTCTTAAACAACGCAACGTCCCCCTCGAACCGCTCAGGGCGCTGGTCCAGCACTGGCAGCCCCCCCACTCTGACATATCTCTATTTGTGGATGAAACCTTTGTATTGTAGACCTATTAGCGAGCAGAGGCCCACAGGTAATGCGATATACATAGGATCTGAATCTGGAGCTCTGCTGGACCAGAGAGAGACAGAGGGAGATGGAAACACACTTACTGTAAATGTTTGGGTGGACTTCCAGTGAGAAGGTAATGGATGTAGATGGACGGGAAAATAGCTTTAATATCAACATAGTGCATAGTGGTTTTAAAGTTGTTTTGGGCTCATTGTTTGTTTACACCGCCCAGACTGATTTAAAGGGGCAATAAAAAAGATGTATGCTCATCTATATAATTCTGTGAGGGGGATAGCTCCAGCTGACTGTCATGTAATATGTTCATCCGCTGAGGATAAAGTACAGTGAGAAAGCGTGATGGCTTTTTTTTAGCTTGGTGAAATGTTTGAATACTGTTTGTACAGTATTCTTTTTTCAGTGTTTACTTTAAATCCTGCAGTTATTTATTTTTACACAAGCCCTCAAACCATTGTTTATTTTTATTAGATTTAGTTGTGATAAGATAAAATAAGATATTTTATTCATCCTGAGGGAATACAATACAAGGTGGTAAAGAGTGCAAATATATAGAAGCCAATGAACAAAATATAAACAAAAAGGTGCAAAAACTAATGCACACTATGCCAGCTAAATAAAGTGATTAAACACAGGTCGTACGTTCTGTACCCATTTTTACTTTACTGTACTCCTTTACAATAAAGTACGATAGACGGCGACTTCTTGCAACAAGTAACAATCTTTAAAAATGTGAAATTATTTCTAGGTGAAAATAAAAAAAGAATCTGTGTGTTTTTGAGTAATACGAATTTGTGTTTGTGTTGCATCCATCTCTTTGATAGATGTGATTAGTGTCAGTTTGTTGGTAGTCTCACATTGCCATACCTATCTCCACAGTGCTGTGGAGTAAGGTTCGGCTACACCACATACACTCTGGGACAGAAAAAAACTGTGTTGTTTACGTTTCTGAAACCAATCCCGATGGTCTTGGGACAGAGTGACGGTGCCTCTGCTAAATAGTCCCAGGAAGGAACTTGTTCAGGTGGAACATTTGCACCTTGCAAAAGAAACTGTCACATCAAATATTACGTGTGTTTACTTTGTCCACAGTAATCCCACCAATGAGTCCCTAAATAACCCAGTTAGAGAGGAGATGCCCTAAACATATTCTTTATAAATCTTTTCAATCTTTCCCAGAGATCAAACCTCCACATATGTGCGCCTGCTCTACCAACTGAGCTAACCTGGCCACATACAATGAAGAATAAATTCAACATTGTGAAATATACTTATTTAAAATAAAAGTCCTATGTTGAAATATAAACTATGTGAACTGGAATGTTCCCAAAATAAGTTTGGTGTGTTAGCTTGACTCTATTTGCTAATTCCACCAAATCATGTAATTACATCATAGGGACATACAATAAAAAACATATAACACAACACATCGTTAAAAAGTATACACTATACAATATTTCATATGGGCAGATTAGCAGCAAATAGCAAAGATTGCACAGATGTCTTTTCCCTGTCTTACACCAGTCCTAAAGTACTGTGACCTGTCTAAAGCCCAACAGGAGCCAAGACGCAGGGCGGCTCAATGGTCAGATCATCCTGGTCATCCTGGGCCCCTAAAAGAGAATATTAGGTGAACATTCCTGAGTGTTTGCTCAACTTTCATGTTGTCTTGTCACTCAGGCGTAAAGATTTCACTTCCTGGGTTACTGAACAGCAGATGATAGACAGGGGACAGCCCTCACACTGCCAGTGTGTGGCTGTGGCACATTAATCAGGTGTAACCTAGCTAACAAGTGCAGAACACAAACAAGCTAACTTTTAAATGTGCAAGAACTATAGACCAAT
>NC_045744.1:144071-144420 GCF_008692095.1 Etheostoma spectabile
ACAACAGGCTTAAATGAACTGACAACATAAGTTATAAGACTTACAGTTCTTGAAGACGCACACACACAATCTCAACTGATTATCCTCCCGAAAGCAAGTTTATTTTTCTTTTCTCTCATTTTTTCTCTGTGTGTCGTGTGCGCCCGCTCACAATGTGAGGCGCGTTACCGCGCTATTCTCCGACATGCACTCACAATCACACCTGATAGACGACCTTTTGTAAAAAGCTAAAGTAACCAGCCAATTTTGTAAAATGTAAGGTGTAGAAAGTACCGATATTCGTGTTAAAATTTAAGGAGTAAAAGTAAAAAGTTGCTAAAAAAATAAATAGCAAAGTAAAGTAAAAATA
>NC_045744.1:144430-153898 GCF_008692095.1 Etheostoma spectabile
CTACTTGAGTACAGTAACGAAGTATTTGTACTTAGTTACTTCCCATCTCTGGTGTCTGTCAAATGTTAATACAGCACACTGGTCACTGTATTGTTTCTCATTCGAAACACATTAATATATTGCTACATAAATCTATAGTGTCTCCAAACCCTCTAGATCATTCCTACATAGCGGCCTTAAACCCAGTTTCTTAAAATCCTGCACTCTGCATTCTTAATTGCATTAAAATAATTATCAGCATGCCTTATCCTTGCAAAGTTAACATACACAATGAAAAAGAACTCAGCCAAATTTAAATAGATCTGTAACATTGTTCCCAAGAATGTGTTACCTTAAACTGGTCTTAGCTCCAGCCTGGCATCTACTATGAGATATGGTCAATATATTTGTTTTATTCTCTCTCTCCCTCTCTCTGTCTCTCTTTCTCTCTCTCTCTCTCTCTCTTTCTTTCTCTCTCTTTCAGACGGTGAAGCAGATGTGGCCGTTTATCTGCCAGTTTGTGGACAAGCTGTTCCGAGAGACCATCGAGCCGGCTGTGAAGGGTGCCAACCCTCATCTCAGCTCTTTCTGCTTCACCAAGATCGACATGGGCGACAAGGTGCCAGATAACAACACAAAGACTGTCAGGATGAATTTAATACATTCAGTATTGAATTTGTGAAGCAGTTTGAATGGAAAATAAGTTCTTCACACATAAACTAATGGCTCAGAAACAAAGAAAACTGTACAACAATAGTACAAACAGAAAGATTGTCACATAAACGACCCTAATTTGCTCTTACTTGTGCTAGAGCTATCACATCTTTTACTTCTCTCTTTAAAGCACAGTTTCCAATTGACAGCAATAAAAGCAAACAAAGAAATATGAAATACTTTAGTACGATTTGGAAAAGGCATGCTTTATCTCACAATGTTATAGGATAACTTGGCTTTGATGGGAACAACAATCAGATGTTCCCAACAACAGTGCCAACAATTCGGCCAGTGTTAAGAGACAACGCTGTGATCAGCAGACACAAACCGGGCTTCAATGTAATCCCATGAGGACAAATATGCATTGTCAGTTTTGTCCATTAAAAGTGCCGTTTTTTGCCACATACAGACTCAGATTGTTATTCTGACAACATGGAAAGGAATCCTACACGTACAGTTTTGCGTATATAGAACCAATATGTTTTTGCATGTAAATCTGTAAACTATTTGTCACAGTGGAACTAAAGTTGTCATTGTTGGAAAGACAAACCAAAATGGCTTTTTATAGTTTTTTTTATGTGTCTGTCAACTTTGATTTTAGGGTAAGGGTATAGGATAAAAAAAAATATTTTTTTGTGGCTTCAGCGATCACAATTTTTGTCCACTCTCGTGGACGTAAATTAAGAAATGAATGAAAAATAGTTTGTATTGGCCCGTAATTCTTCCTTAGCCCTTACACCCTTCTACCAACTTTCAAAACAAAAGTTCTTCCATTATGCTGCTGGAAGACCAACAAGCAAACGGACAAACCAAATCAAAAACCTAACCTCCTTGGCAGAGGTAATTACCAGTACTTCTTATTAATACAACTACTTATAGCTCATTTTAAAGTGTAGGTTTTCAGGTCTTCTATTGCTGTGTTTCTATGTTTGTCTACTTTGTTGCTGTTGAACTTCCATGAATCACTAAATGTCATCATCTAAATTTTAGAACAGGACAACAGCAATGTGAATCCAATTTCTTTTTTTTTTGTTATGAAAAGCATTCCTCTTCTTTTGTCCCAAACTTTGTCTTTTCTTGTTTGAACTGCATACTGAGTTATATGTTGCTGACAAATCATCCTAATAAACAGCAGATCCTAATGTTTTCAATCAACAGTCTGGTCAGATTTCTGAGAGGGATTTGCTCACTTGCAACCGTTTGTCATATCTGTGTTTCTGCAGCCGCTGAGAGTGAACGGGGTGAAGGTTTACACAGAGAATGTGGACAAGAGGCAGGTTATCATGGACCTGGAGATAAGGTACACAGTCAACATACTTTATTACAGAACCATGCCTGCTGTTGTATTTTGGTATGGGATTTTATGTCTATCTACTGTCTACGTCTGTACTTGTGCATGAAGCTTTTTGTTTTGCTGCCCATCTTGAACAGTTCTTGCTGGCAGAATATATGCCATCGACTCGACTGCTCTGGTTAAAAAAGGATGAATAAAAGCCTTTCATACCTCTTGGCTTTACCAAAAGGTCCCAAAAGGACAAGGCTGGTGACATTCCATATATTTCTTAACAATTAACAATCCCCATGAAAAGACCAAACATTGACTTGATCCTACTAATAAGCAGTGAATGGCACAATTTACTATTTATTGTTTGAGTAACGTTTCTTAAAAACTACCGTGCTCAGATGTTAGGAAGTTACTGAGACTTTCTTAAATTGACAAACCAGTGAGCTACTACTGATGAAACCAGCTTTTTCCTTTTAATAATGAAAAATGTTCTCTGTTTGCTCCAGATGAATACGGAGGAAAAACATGAAAACAAAATGTGTGTTATAACTATGTATTCCCTTCTTTGTTTTCTTGCTTTCACATTATAATGTTATTCCTCTTATTGCATTCTTCATCCTTGTAGTTTTGTCGGGAATACAGAGATCGATGTGGACATCAAGAAATACTATTGCAGAGCTGGAATTAAAAGTATACAGGTATGACTAATTGTAACTTTGATGCCAAGTCACGATGCACTTCTGTTAGCCAGGGTCACATAGAGCAAAGAATAGAATTGTTACCTGCTACAACATGTTGCATCATTAGTCCATTAACAAAATATACCTTCAGCCGAATTTTATTTCAAGTTCTTCAGGCAAATATAACAAATATTCTCTTGTTTAGGCTTCTCAAATGTAAAATTGTCATACATTATACAACACTGTCTCAGGATCTGCATCTGGATCTCATTGGATGTATAATGCAATGACAATAAAGGAATTTTATCATTGTTGGGCTGTTGTTTGCACAAGAAAAATAATATGAAGATGGACAATTGAGTTTGTGGAACATGTGATGCACACGTTTTCTAAATGTAGAAAAGCCATCAACCGGGATGCGTATTGGGCTTAATCAAATAGCTGGATTGTTCCATTGTATCAATGACAATGGAGCCAATCTCTTTAAATTTAATTAAATGTGTATATATCTTACACATTATATGTTGGAATTTAAATTTTAAGTTTTGACCATTGAAAAGGTCAGTTCCACAGTGTTAAGAGCCAAAACTTATTGATTAAACACTGGTTTGGAAATGATACTTGGCCCAGGTATCTCGGACTGGTCAATATTGATTACTTAATTAAATGAATCTTTATTCTACACACTGGCAAAGAAAGAGTGCTCAAAATACTTTATTTGTCCTATCAACAGTCCAGAACTTGAAGACATTAAAAGAAAAGAGCAGCAACTCCTTTAGAAGCTGGAACCAGTGAATATATAGAAAGTTTCCATGATAAATCATTTAAACAATTGATCCATTTTTGGATTAATCAATTACTTAGAAATGGCACATGATACAATCTATGAAATAAATATACAAATTGTTCTAACAGTTGCAAATAAAATTAGAAAAAGTCAACTAAACAATTTTATATAGCATGTTCAAGTGAATTTATTGCAATTATTCACCAAACATTTAAACTTGACCCACAAGAACAAGCATATTAATATTATTTTAGAGAATAAAAAGATTGTTAATTGTATATAGTAGGACTCATTCCTTTGACCATGACCACCATATTAATTCCTGACCTGCCGAGACACTTTTACATCATGTGTACTGATAAAGGAGACGTTATCCACTTGGCTGTTGGCAGAAGATCAGGCCATATTTGCTGTTGTGGAGTGGAGAGAAGAGTGGGAGAGATTTACATAGAGAAAAGGCTAAGAGTACAAGGTAGAGTCAATATTTACCTGTGTGTATGGCTTAAACTGTATAGCTGCGGTTGTCTCAGGCAGCTTTTCATAGACTGATGATGAAATAAGTAGTTTAGATGCCGTAGGTGTAACAGCTTATCAGGAATGATGAGTCACACTCAAAGAAGGTTTTAGGAGTTTTCTTCTCATATACTATCAGAGTAAACTAACTCTTGTTTTTTCATGTCAGTTACTGAAAAGAGAGCTTATATCTTTGGTTTAATGGATGCTGACACAAATAACAATAACTGATACAAATAATCTGATGCACATGATTTATGAAGCACACCCCTTCAGGCAGCAGGGTATACAAATGGCTATCATCAATCTTTCCACTATGATAAGCAAAATGTTGGTATTTGATCACTCAGAGTGAGCTAGGACCAAATTTGGTACTGCAGACAGGCAGGCTACATATCTGAGGTTTGAGTCACTGCAGCCACTGAGAAGGCAGAGTACTTAATAAAAATCTCTGTGGGGAAACTTTCACTTTTTTCTTAAGAATGATTCAATTTAGTAATTTCAGTTTAACATGAAAACACCCTGCTCTAGGATTTAGTCTCTGTTTGAGAGTTGATAATTGATTAAAATCCCAAATGATTTAAGCCCATATATTCTCTACTCATGACTCTTTGCACCACAAAGATTTTATTATGTCAGCATTTCACTGTTATCAGTGGTCTGTTATCAGTGGAGAAAGCCAAAAGTCAAAAATACAGTTTGGCATTGTTTTGCTTTTAAAGAACTAGGCCAAAGTGTTGATTAGATCGAAGTACTGGGCAAGCTTAGAGCATCAAAATAAAGACGAGTGACAATAGTAGAGCATAATACAGAGATCTGACTGTACAATATCTGCACAATACTGGTGTGATCCAACACAAGTAAAAGTGGGTTCATTCTCTGGTATTCGGGGTAATTTTGAGTCATTTTTGTGGTGGGGGGCGGTTGTATAGATTTCAATGTTTTACTTATTTCTTCTCTGCACAGACCCACAGGGAAATTTACGTGCATCTTCAGAAAAGTATAATATTAACCATAGTGAAAGTTGCCATGTGTAGGGTTGCCTGTCAGACTATCAGATCACTTTCTAATTTAAGTAAAAAGTTGGCGGGCAAAGTTTGTGAATTACTGCTTGTGTTTTAACAACTTTCATACTTTGACAAGTTTGGCTTTTTTGATAAAATAAGAAAAGGGTTTGTAGAAAAATATATATTACCATGTTAATATAGTTTTTGCAAGGATTATAATTATTTGTCTGCTGCGCAATTACATTTTTGAAGGGATTACAAGGCTTAAAAACTCAGAAATTGGCACACACGGCAGACCTATCAAAAATGTTGTGTAGTGATTTGGCCTGGGCATGGCCAGCGGGTCCATAGAGCTCCTTAATGCACGCCATGGTTCAGTTAAAGTTTCTTTTACGTTCACGGAATTTGGTGGGAACATTGTTCTTATCTTGATGAACAAATGGTATCAATTATTTTTATATTTTTGACAGACAGAAACTCAGCCATCATTGATTTCATGCCTTCATTTTCATTTCATGAACAGATGTTTGAGGACTTAAGGGTGTACAAAACTGAAAATTTGACAACCATGTATAAATAAAAATAAAATAGATTTATTTGATGTCACTTTTAGACTTGGAAGTTGCATGGTCGCTCTATAGCGCCCGCTAATTACTTTTAGCATTTGACCACATTTCTACACTGAAAAACTCACCAATGTTTGTGCACACATCAAACCTGTGAGCATTGTGAACTTATACACTGATTTTCTTTGTGTGTTTAGCGGACTCCATAGCGCCCCATAATGCTTGAAAAGCCTTATTTTAGACATTTAACAGTTTATAAAAATTGGTGCAGACATTGCTTTCTTCATGTTGGATATATTTACAAGTCAGTTATTTTTCATTTTTCACTGATGTCACCTTCTCAATGCATCAATTGTTTATGTACATTTCCACATGTGATTTAAAAATTATACATATAAATCTTAGTTTTATGTTATTTTGACATGGATTTGTCACACACAAGTTGAAATGTAGTCATTCCAGGCTTCAGCCTTAAACATGCTGAGTCACCTTCTCTCCCAGTGATCTTCCATGTCAGAGGCTGAGTCATGTTTAAAGGTGGAGAACAGGAAACATGACGTGGTCACATTTAATGGGATAGATCAATAGTCTTTATGTGTTTTGTCTAATTATTTTATGTATGTCTTATTAGATCATGTGTATATATACAAAACTTATTTTCTGCACTCTTGACTAAATTTTGATTTGTTGTCAATTATCCCAGTCACTCCTTTGTCTGATTTGTTCATATCTGGAGACAGAAACTTTTAAACAAATTAACACATTTAATATATATGGTTATATATTAATATATATATATATATATATATATATATATATATATATATATATATATATATATATGTATATATATATATATATATATATGTGTGTGTATATATATATATATGTGTATGTGTGTGTGTATGTATGTGTGTATTATTTTTGATTTTAATAATTGATTATTAACTTATCAGAATCAAGCATTGACTCACTCTAGAAAGATTCGTTATGAATCAATTTCCCCCACCCCCTACTTTCTACTGTAAAGCACTTTGTAACTTGGTTTTGAAAAGTACGATACAAATACAGTTGTTATTTTTATTACACAAGACGCCCAAATCATAAGACCCAATTTCAGATTTTGTTGTTGTCTTTTCTCACCTAGTTTGCCAACACCTATGACACTTTTGTAAAGCCATGGTTGTTAACATTCCTCATCTCACAGGTCTGTCTCTTACCTCTTGGCTTCCCGCAGGAAAAAAAGGCCCCATGATGACCTGATCTAACATATTGACCATTTCTAAAGTCATGTAGTCTAAAAGAACACTTCAGTCAATAAAAAAGACAATGACCATGAATAGGTTTCTGTTATGATAATGAAATGTATACAGTAGACACATCACTGTGACTGATTTGTAATGTTTTTGTTTCCTATGTCCAGCTTCATGGAACAATGAGAGTGGTGATGGAACCTCTGCTGGGGGACATGCCTTTAATCGGAGCACTGTCCGTCTTTTTCCTCAAGAAACCAGTGAGTACCTTTTAGGGCTGTCAACATATATTCTGAATTCTAATACATATTCAAACTGTAAAACATTCAAACCTGAAAATTTAGATTTAAATATTGTGAGGGGCTTTAAGCCTCACACATAGCCCTGGGCCCTATAAACATTCAGCTCCCTGTCTCAGATGGTCGTTCAGAGTTTCTAGCGAGCAAGGGGGATTTCTGATGACGGTTTATCATATGGCTAGCACTACCTAAAGTAAACAAGGGTGAAGAAAAAGATGCCACAAACAAGTAAATGATTAACTGTAGAGACAACTAGATTTGGGAAATTCAGTAAGGACCAATGCCGAAATATTTAGACAAATTCAGGGAACGATTGACAAGAGACTTGTTGTTTCTGACCAAATTACAATCTGCTTACCTCCTGTTTTGGGCTGGGACAATAAATGCATCAATGCAAAACTGGCAGTGATGTGACACCGCAGTCATAACATCACTGCATTATTTAATTTTCATTATTAAATTTTAATTGTTGGTGAAAGTTACAGGATTGCATACTGTATGTCATGAGATTACTAACTCATCTTGAAGCTTTAATTTGTTTTGTAATGTGAATAGATCTTTTAAAATACACGATTATGGTTTGATGAATATATCTAAATATATAAGTAGTTATGTCTCCCGTTGTATTGGCTTGCCCTCTTATGTGCATAATGCACAAAAATAAATAAATCCTGATAGATTGAAATATTTTTAGTGCAAATGTAATTTTCTTAATCCAATTTTCACCAAAGTGGTTTATCAAGTTTTTTTATTAAGTATTTTATATTAGAATTAATTAATTAATCTATTAGGATTAATAATCATAATACATTAATGTAGCATTTTTCACAATACTCAGAGACATTTTACTGAGTTAACAAAAAACAAAAAACTAAAAATATTAAAATGTGCCCTATATACAATACATACTTGTATACATTGGAAGAGGGCCAACAAGCTCCATGTTTGATATTTATAATGGCTTTGTGAATTGTGAAAGAAAAATCTGATAAAAAAATGTTGTATTGCACTGAAATCATTTAGCATTTAGCAAAAGCACGAATGCATACTGCATGGATATATGTTATTATGTCTCTGCGGCTACTGTACAGTTCTACCAGACTACAGCATTCTCCACTTCCTGAACGCTGCCCAGCTCCCCAGTCCTTCTTTATCAGTGCATTCCTTCTCTCTGAATGCTGTCTTCCTTCCTTTGCCTGAGTACATTCTACATACCAGATATAGACTTTGATACTGGTGCCTACAGAAAAAGAATCACCATCAAAAGCCTGAAACAGAGATGTGAAATTGTTCCTTTGCCTCTAAAATTGTATTTTCAGTTTTCAGTCTGAGTAAGACGTTTTAGAAGAAGGAAGCATTGGTTGTGTCAATAGCAACACTCAAACTTGTGTATGAAATATATCGTGTATGAACCAAGTTTAAGTTTGTGTCGAGGTGTGGAGATCTCAGGCAGGTCCTTGCTGACACACACATGATCATATAAAAATTATAACGGGTAGCTCAAATCAATCATCTGATTAGATCCTGGCCATGATATAATAACCAGTCAATGGCTATGATTTAAAAATAATTTGCACAATAAGTATCTTTTATAAAAATAACAACAATAGACTAACCTTAGAAAGCAGCCGTGAAGTATTCCTGTGTATAATATATTTAGAATATAAAACTGCTTTAACTTGCTGTCAATCAGCACTTTTGACGTTATCTATAATCTCTTCAGTCTCCATTGATAAGGTTAGCAAGTTGCTTTTCTAATGTTGCTTCCATCGGTCATTTGTTTGTTCACTGCTGTCCCGATCAGTTAGTTACTTTGTGTTATTGTGTGTCTTTCTTTAGCCTTAAGCAAAAGAAATAGTCCGGCTAGCTGCTAGTTTAGGTAACTGTGTTCCATAGCAACCTCAGAAGGCTTTTGATTTGATTTGGAACATGATTATTTATAAACATCTATTCAAATTATAATATGACTATAACTTTTATATTGCAAAACTTGATGACTGTTTTATAAAAGCAATAGCTCACGACAGGCCTCGATATGTTGTCATTACATCAAAGCCAATGGCTATGGTTCATATTCCATTGCACAATAAATATCACTTTGTGTATTGAAAAACAAACTGACAGATGGCCAAGTTGTAGGTGTTTAAAATAAACATATATAACATCCTATAAACGTTTTTGTCAGATTAGAAGTTTATACTAGACTATGGGGAGTTTTCTGGAGGCCTCCTAAGCAGCTTCGTTCTGGGCACAGACGTGTATGATGGGCTTATGGTGTTGTCCTTTATACATAGCTCTTTTTAACTTAGAACTTTGTTCTAAGTTTTTTCAATATTTTAGTTGCTGTTTTCTTGATTTTTGAGTGGGTGGCGGTGATGATGGGGG
>NC_045744.1:153908-174053 GCF_008692095.1 Etheostoma spectabile
GGGGGGGGCTTCACAATATATAGTTTTGTTATCATCATCACTGTATCAGCTACCTCAATATACACATTGCTAGGGCAGCGACATATTCGAAAAGACACTCAGAGACTACTTTGTGTTGGTTGAAAGAAAATTTCAGTAGAAAACAGCACTTTATAATGTTACACTAATTTAGTGGTGCCTATTATATTCAATTCAATGTTAAATTTGTCCAATAAAAGAATGTTGGAAATGATTTCCTTTCATTGGTTTTAAATTCAACAAACAATTGTCATGACCTATTGCTTAATTCTACCACCCCCAGAACAACAGACAGATGTATTATTTGTATCTTCTGCATCTGTGTGGAGTTAACTGATAAGCTCCTTTTTAGGCATTTTTGTTTGGTGAGTTGATAATGCATCTTCCCATCCAACACTACAAAGGACCTGACATCACAGCTGTTACATCAAATATAGGGCAAGTTCTGTGGAGTAGTCAATGGCGATATTTTAAAATCCTGTTTTCTATATATGTCAATGAACATAGCATGTATGGCATCTTCTTCCATGGATCAACCAATAACATAAAAACTCTTTAAAAATTTCTCACAGTGCATATCCTTATCATCAGCTAATAGTTCAATGAAAACTGCAGTTTCCTTAAATTATTCCCCTGTGATTGGACTGTAAGCATGAGCGCTTGGTTATGTTTCTATAATAGAGGAACAAGATTCATAATCACATATTTTAAAGGTCCCTTGACCTGCATGAATATTTTACTTTATGAGGGTTTTTTAACATTGATATGAGTTCCCCCAGCATGTCTATACTCCACTAAGGTCTATATAAAAGAGACGTCAGATTCAGACAGTATTAGGGGACCACTTAGGCCTATAAAAAAGCATCCAAAGAGCACCATGTCAGAGGACCTTTAAAACAAATTCCATGCATTTCAGAGCCATCTAACATCTTGGATTAAATTGAGATACCACCTGTACTCCCTAATAATGAAATTGATAGGGCTAATACAAGAGCCCACTCTTTAAATGGACTCTTTCACGATCCTCTTATCTCCACAGCTAAATCCTGTCTGATCAGCGAGTTAACCTCAGGCTGGCAAACAATGACTTACAAATCTGTTCAGTTCATGAGTGACAGTACAATAATACTTTTTGCTAATTTAAGGTTTGGCTGAAGTCAGTGGACCAAGCAGGTTCACCCAACATTCACGTGGTGTGAAAAAGTGTTTGCCCCCTTCCTCATTTCCTGTTCCTTTGCATGTTTGTCACACTTAAGTGTTTCGGAACATCAACCAATTAAACAATAGTCAAGGACAACACAGTAACACAAAATGCAATTTGTAAATGAGGTGTTTATTTTTAAAGGTGAAAAAAAATCCAAACCACCATGGCCCTGGGTGAAAAGTGATTGCCCCCCTTGTTAAAACATACTATAACTGTGGTTGTCCACACCTGAGTTCATTTCTCTAGCCACACCCGGCCTGATTATTGCCACACCTGTTCACAATCAAGGCATCACTTAATAGGAGCTGCTTGACACAGTAAGGTCCACCAGAAGATCCTTAAAAGCTACACATCATGCCGAGACCCAAAGAAATTCAGGAACAATTGAAGAAGAAAGTAATTGAGATATATCAGTCTGGAAAGGGTTATAAAGCCTTTTCCAAAGCTTTGGGAACCTGCGAACCACAGTGAAGCCATTATCCACAAATGGCGAAGACATGGAACAGTGGTGAACCTTCCCAGGATTGGCCGGCCGCCCAAAATTACCCCAAGAGCGCAGCGACAACTCATCCAAGAGTCACAAAGACCCACACAACGTCCAAGAACTGCAGGCCTCACTTGCCTCATTTAAGGTCAACGTTCATGCCTCCACCATCAGGAAAAGACTGGGCAAAAATGGCCTGCATGGCAGAGTTCCAAGGAGAAAACCACTGTTGAGCAAAAAGAACATCAAGCTCGTCTCAATTTCTCCACAACACACTTAATGATCCCCAAGACTTTGGGACAACATTCTGTGGACCGATGAGACAAAAGTGGAACTCTTTGGAAGTGTGTGTCCAAGTATACTGGCGTAGAAGGAACACTGCATTTCATAAAAAGAACATTATACCAACAGTAAATATTGGTGTGTAGTGTGATGGTCTGGGGCTGTTTTGCTGCTTCAGGACCTGGAAGACTTGCCGTGATAAAAGAACTATGAATTCTGCTGTCTACCAAGAGATCCTGAAGGAGAAGTCCGACCATCTGTTTGTGTACTCAAGCTGAAACGAACTTGGGTTCTGCAGCAGACAATGATCCTAAACACACCAGCAAGTCCCACCACCGAATGGAAGAAAAACAAAATGAAGACTTTGGAGTGGCCTAGCCAAAGTCCTGACCGAATCCTATTGAGATGTTGTGGTATGACCTAAAAGGCCGTTCATCAAACCTTGGTTGCAGTTGTTGCTGCTAAGGGGGCCCAACCAGTTTAGGTTAGGGGGGGCAATCACTTTTCACACCGGCCATGATGGTTTAATTTTTTTTCACCTTTAATAATAAACACCTTCATTTACAAATTGCTTTTGTGTTTACTTGTGTTGTCCTTGACTATTGTTTAAATTGGTTTGATGTTCCGAAACACTTAAGTGTGACAAACATGCAAAGGAACAGGATATGAGGAAGGGGGCAAACACTTTTTCACACCACTGTACACTAGCCTGCCTTTTCTCATGTTCAGTTAAGCTTAATGCGTGTGTCTTACCTTTTAAAACAGACTGATTGACAGACTGATTGACAGACTGTGATTAAAAGCCAAAGCAAGTTGTGGCATGTTGTTTTTGGCAGTTGTTAAAAATAGTGATATGATCATTGATATAAAATATCAATATAAGATATTCTATATAATATAATATAAGAAACTTTAAAATACATTTATTTGACGTCATTTTGCTTACTCAGTCTACCATAATATCAGTGTCTATTGTTTGCTTGTATTTCTTGTGTGCTTACTTGTTTGTGTGTTTTTGTTTTTTGCTGTTATTGAAAAAGTGGGTGGGTGAAGTAAATCTCACCCTGGTTACTGATCCGGCCACCTACTCTGGCGTGGCAAAATCGTCGCTACAAATGTTAACGTTAAGTGGCAATTAGTGCAACCGTTCCATTTAATTACAAGTGCTGTTGGTGCCGACTGACAATCTGCAAAAGGTATGAGTGGGGGATTGGGCTGGGACAACGAGTTATTCAATAAAGAAATTTTATCAGCGTAGTAACACATACATATAAATTGTCAGAAACTAAATATCTACCTTGGTCATCTTTCCAAGGTTCCAACAATCACCACTCTGGTCTGGTTGAAATAAACTCTTAATTCACCCATTTCTTTATTATTCCACCATGAGAGATATGCCGCTCTTTACACGCTAAAAGTAGTGATATTTACATGGTAAGTCATGGTGGAGATATGCTGCTCTATAAACTCTAAAAAGTAGTGATAAGTTACATGGAGTCTGGTGGGAGTAAACTGACTCCATACACGCTAAAAGTAGTGATTATTATTGAATCTTTTGGATATATGCTGGCTCTAACATGCTAAAAGTTGATTATTTACATGGAGTCGTCGGGAGGAGGATATAGCTGCTCAAATGGCACGCTAAAAGTGGTATATTTTCCAGTTGGTCTGGTGAAATATGCTGGCTCTATAATGCTAAAGTTTATTTTTTTTATGTCTGGTGCAGTGGTTCTGGTTAAACAATGAGATCTTACTCTTTAACCCAAGGTCTGTCTCTTTATGGATCTTCCATAATGTTGTTAGAAAATTAGAATAATTAATCGAGCCTGTCAGTGGCAAAAACATTTAGTGGATGGAACTTAATTTTAGCACATTTGCCCAATACTACAATTGCATGCTGCAGGTTACAGCATTCTTTTTCAATACTGGAGAATTTCAAAGATTTGTGTTTCTTGCTCATAAAGAACAGGATAAGCTCTATCTACATTTTGGTGGATGAGCCGGCAGGAGAAATAAATTAGTGATGTTTTCCGCCATTCATTGAGCCGTAAGATGTGATTAACTTAAAATCAAGCATGCTCCATATATAAGCAAGGACGGCCACAGAGGATTAGCTTTCTCATGTGAATTATAATTTCTTGTTAAAATAAATACAAAACAATTAATATTTTAAAACAAAATTTATGTTATATGTTATCAATAACAAGAAATGCAATAACTCATTTTTTAAATATGCATTTCATTTCAATTAAACAATATAAAGCAGTGTTAACAACATTATCAAATTTGAAAAGATGGAACCAAGAACCAAGTTATTATCAATAATTTTCCTGCCAATCACAGGTCAATTAATTGATTTATTGATTCAAAACTATAAGTCAGTGTGTGTACATCACCTTGGGCACAGGGAAGCGTAGCTGGGCCAGCGCTGCCTCTCCCACCAGAGGGATGTGTGCGTTGGGCAGGACCCAAAAGCTGTATATGTGCCTGGATGATTATCACACACAACAACTGGTGACGATGATGATAAAAGAAGGAGCGTCGTAGAGTGAAAAGATAGAAAGAAAAGAACGAAATAGAGGATAATAATAAAAATATACTGCATAATATATGTAATAATAAATAAAAAATAAGCAGTGTCAATCACAACACATAAAGAGCTGGAGAATACTGTCTACAATAACAGAACATTGCTACCTGCACTACCCATTTGTCCTTACTGGTCTGCCCATTGTCTTCCCAAACCCCCGATCCAACTCACTACCAGATGGTGATTGATTGACAGCTCTGCCTTCATTTTACTAGACTGTCCAAAACATTCTGCTCGGATCTGAGCGCACGATCTATAATAGACCTTCACCACAGTGCTCTGTACCACATCCACCTTCTATAGTAACATGGTGTTTGTCATGACAATCAATGACTAGCACAGAAGTCTCAACCCCGACCGCTAGATTAGATCAGGGAGGCCATTGCTCCCATCACACCTCTCCGGGTTCTCCATTATTGCCCTCGTGCAAAGCTCCCAGGAGAACTATGGAGTCCTTACGTGTAGCCCAACCGAATGATTCCATTCAGGGTCTCCAAGAAGGCCGGAATCTCAACAGGCGGAAATCACACCACTATTTCTATGCGAGATATTATCACCAGAGGCTGAATGTTTTGTGTGGTTTGTGTTAACTGACCATTTATCAGGGCCTTATATAAAAAATAATGAATGAGCTATATTCCCCTTCTTCACTGATCAAGATAGACCCAAATTATCATACTCTAAGCTGCACTTAAAATATAAGCTGCCTATTCGATATTGTCATTGTGTTGTTTATACAGTGTGTACTGCATGGATGATGCAGACCCAACTATATGCCCTATTTCTCTAGAGGGCGCAGCAACCTGCATTAAATAGAGCTGCAGTGCTTCACTACAAATAATTTCCCACTGAAAGAGTGTATACTGGAGCAGCAAATCATCACTGAGGAAATAATGAGTGCTTTTGCTAACATACAGGAAGAGAGGGAGGAGGGTGGGCGAGGGCAGGTCTTTAGCGATCACTGCAGACACACACACACACAGCACTGTAGTTGTCCCACAACTCGTCAAACAAGGAAAGCTACATTTCACAGGGCGAGTCTTTATGAACCACAGCGAGTGTCTGTGCTGTACACAGCAACAGCAGAGCAGTACTCGGCAGGATGGGCAGGTTGTATTTCAGACTTGTTGTTTGGTGCATATATGATCTGGGGTGTTTTTTTAGGATTAAATATGCAAGGAATGCAATAAGAAAACAATTATACACATATCTCAAGCAAAATCTGATTAAAAAAACATTTTGTTGCAATATTTAAGTTTTCATTTTATCTCTAATCAAATATGAGCTACACTGACCGTGCTATTTTTTAATTCCAGCTATACAGTTTTTGGAATAAACAGAAAAAAATGTCAGTTTCCAGAAGCTGACCTATGGATTTAAAAAGAGGTAGATATGTGTGATTCAAGGTTTCTGGTCAGACTGGCAGGCTGCATTAAGTGTTTTATGAGGAAGAATATACATCACTCTTGTTTGGTATGCACATAAATTTTGTTTTTACAAGAACACTCCATAGCCACGTTTTACATTGCAAAGAGCTTAACATACACTCAAACCTTATTAAATGGAAAATACAAAGCTTGAACATGCTGAGATATAATTAGGTGTTTCCGTGTTGGTAAAGTGTCCTATGTGATTTATATAAATGTGTGAGTCACAGAGAGAAACTACTTTCATACTGAAAGGCACTCACTGTCTCACTGTACATTTAAATGGAAATTTGAATGAGTCCGCCTGAACTCATTTAGTGTCCTAATAATGTTTCCAACGTTTGCATTGGAAAGTAGGGTACAGGCAAACCATAATAATTTTCATCCAGTCTAATAGGGCTGAAATATTCCCACAATACAGTGCCAGAACAATAATTTAATTAGATATAAAAGTTTAACTGCTCAAATGTGCTCCTTATTATGTGATAATTATCTAAACTAAAAAAAACTTAATTGACTGCCACAAAGATGTCAGAGGTAGATGTGACCGTTTAAATGTGCGTGGAACATTATGTGTGCTGCACGTAGTTCACTGTGATCCAAAGATTGTAGTTACACAGTGTGTAGAGAACATTTAGGACATGTTTCTCTATTACACGCATGCAAGCACGCCACACACACACACACACCACACACACACACACACACACACACACACACACACACACCACACACACACACACCACACACACCACAACCCAACTCGTCATGAGCACAGTCAAAGCCCATTACTTGCAGTTTTCTTACTTGACACCAGGAATGTCCAGCATGTTTGTGATGTCCGTCCAATTGATGTCCAGCAACTGAAAGAGAAGAATTGCTGATGTTGACTGATGATTTAGATTTTAATAAAAGGTGAGAGTGGTTTGGAGGTAAAACATGATCCCCTACTCAAACAACTGAGTTCTCCTGGTGCTCTTTTTCTCCCACCTAAAGACATGCATCTGGGTAACTAGAACTACAGTTGAAAGCAGCAAGCCGGTCAACACTGGCACATTTACAGAAATGTTAATAATGTGCATTGTTCTCATGAATAAATATAATAAATCTTAATAAACAAAACAATTCTATAAGTGGCATGTTCGAGGATTTTGGAAGAATTGATACTACCTGTTGAAACAGCTCAGCTTTTATGATTCATAATTTGGCTAATGAGGACAACCTGAAGAATTATTTTTGTGCAATGTTTTAGCATCAAAATAATGAAATAAACTGTATGTTGGAACAAAGTATTGGCAATTAAAAGCCTGAATTAGTCCACACTATGCATGATTAGAGGAAAAAATAATATAAAAAAATGTCCTTCATGAATTAATGCAACTTTTCTCAGCTAGAGCTGAACATTGAATATAAGTGTTTTGGTATGAACTCATTGAAGTAAAATACATTGTTAGTTTCCCCTTCCCCAAGCTCTTCGTCTACACATTATATTATGATCAGCTCCTCTCTCGGCGGCGTCATTGTCAGCAAGCAGCAGCGCTGAACTGAGGAGCCTGCCTTTAATTCAATCAACCCGATAATCTTAGACAATTAGGTTAGCCTTCATCAAACAGGAAGTGTGTAGTAAGCTACTTTGAAAATAACACCACATAACCGACAAACATCAGTTAACTGGACAGTAATGCAGGAGAGTAGATAAAATAACGTGAACAAGTTTTCACATCAGCAATAAAACAACGTGGATGGAAACAAGAACTGATCCCACATCGGGAAATGATCTTGTTACAAAATCTTATGAGTCAAAGCAAAGGAAAAGTCATTGATGATGAATCAAAAATGAAAAAAAGCTATACACACTATATGGGCCTTTCTCATTTCCCAATTGTACTCCTCAACTCCTCCAATCATGGAGCCATCTTTACTTGCCTCTTTGCAGGACATGTCTGACAGCAGATTTAAGATTATACTATTAATATTAACATTCCTGTGGTATGAGGGCCTTTACTGTACCATTGCATTTTCTCTCTAAACACTAAGCCAGTGTTATTGGAATGTGGACCAAGTAGTCGGCTAACTGTCAAAATGTTCTTGTTGTTAAATGAGATGTTAATGACCTAATTATGCTATTTACACAAATAGGCCAACAAGCTCTTAGCAACCAAGTTGAATTGCAGGACAGAAATTAGTATCTGGTGTAAATCCCCTTTTTAATACTATAAAGACTTGGCCTAAGTATTATTTGGGTAGAAATAACCTTTACAACTGTAACTACTTGAACCAAACATAGTATTTGGGTAGAATACATTTACACTGAAAGTAGTATTCAGTGAATCCACCTTATACACATCTGTGATCATCCAGTTCATAGGTGGCGCTACTGAACTGGATGAAATGCAGCCTCCTCCTAGCACCTGGCCTGAATAACCATGAATCTCCATTTGTCTATGTTGTTCATCTAGCACTCTCACAGCTAAGGCCCTGACACACCACACCGACGGCCAGCTAACTGGCAACCACTGCCACCTGTGGCGTCGCCTCTCGTCGGCCCTCGTCCCCTTTGTCTAGGCCAGAAACGAGTACTGGAACGCACCGCACAGACTACATACAGCTGACGGCCAAGTACCAGCATGTTCTGCCCACCTGCGTGACAGGAAATAACTCTACATACCAGCAGGCAGTCATTCAACAGGGAAACCAGATGCCGTTGCTATGATACCCACAACAAACAGAGTTTGCTCTAGCAGTGGCAGAGCCGAACAGAGCCTACGGTTCCCTCTGCTTCAGTCCCCGCCGGAGACAGCAGTACTGGGAGACGGGTAGAAGACTTTGCTTCTCCAGGGTGTCATCCTTCTTAAGCAAGAAGTCTCCCTACAGTGGGAGCGACCGAACAGCCGGCTGCTGCTCAGTGCTAACGCTAGCTTGCTATTTGACCCACCCAAAATGCCTTCATCATACACTGGTTACCAGACATTTGCCAAACTAAATTGTCACTCATCTGGCAATATCAATGCGGTTTCCTTCAATGGTGACAGAGCAAATGAAACACTAAGTGTTAAATTTTACTAATTTAGAGGCTGCCAAGTAGCTAATAAGCTTGCTTGCTGTGTGTGGGGGCTGTGTTTTTCTGTAATTACAGGTAGTATATGATCGTTTAAAATACATTTTATTGTTTGAATAAATATAATACAAAAGTAATTAAGTATATTTTGTAGTTGTTTGCCATCGTATGGACATAACGTGCAAAAATGATATTCCAATAGTTCAAACCTGTGTTTTTTAGAAAGTGAACTCAATGTCACTTTTGACCAGTCATGACAGTAGACGAATTGGATAGATAGATAGATATAGATAGATGTTACAGTAATAGATAGATAGATAATAGATAGATAGATAGATAGATAGATAGATAGTAGATCGATAGATAGATAGATAGATAGATAGATAGATAGATATTATGATCCCAAAAACTGGAAATTATGGTGTTACTGCAGCAACATACATTAGTCAAACAGTATAGAATAAATATAAATGAAATACTAGGATACAATATACATACAACAATATCATGAAATAATTATAAATAAAATAAATGATTGAATAATATGAAGAACTATTTGAATATATACAGGATGGGAAAACAAAATGTGCAACTGCTTAAATAGTGTGCTAAATGTAAATAAACCAATTTTACAGGTTGCACTAAGTGCATATAGTATATACAATAATATATAGTGCAGTATTATTATAGTATAATATATAGTACAGTGCAGTTTTAGTATAGTATAACTATAAGGATATAGTACAGTATTGTGGTGCTCAGAGTCTTCTCTAGCACCCATGTGATGTTTGTTCAGTGACCTCCTCTCCACCACTGCTTCAAATGTGTTCTGTTTGCAGCCATCACAGAAGAATGGTCAACAATGCAGGGAACCACCACACAAACCAGCTGAGACCGAGAGCCGTGGTTGGCTTGGTGTCAGGGCCTTTAGATTCACTGAGCAAGACATTAACAATTGAAAACTACTTTTGTTAACTGAAATGTCCTCTTATTTCTTCTTATAGGGGGTGCTGCACCCGGCCATGTTTATATGACATTGCAACAACAATGATGTGCAAATCTGCGTTTGCACAGATGATGAAATGTAACCTGTACCTACAATCAGATGCAGCTTACATAAAAGGGAACATCTTCTCATGTTCCAAGATTCTTATTTTCAGAATGGAGCTTAACCTGGTTGTGCTGACCCAGTTTTGATGTTTATATAATTCAATATAAAACTGGTGTTACCTAAGGAACCAGTTTATTAATTTACTAAAAGTGCAGTACCAGCGGTAAAGTCGTAGTGCTTTAATAACAACAGGCAATGCTTATAGCAGGACCAGTTGCAGCGTACTGTTATACCTGAAAGTACAAAGCATTCCATTTAGTAGCAGTGGTGACGGAGCAATAACAAATCTTGTGGCAGTATGAGTACATGGTATGGTCAAAGGCAGTAGGGGAAAGCGGCCTAGTATGAACAGTCTCATTGCATAACATCATACTGCCCAAGTCTTGAAACAGCTAAAGACGTGTGAGTTAACGCAGCAGTAATAGTTCTGCATAAGCATTAGTTTCATCAAAGCTGCAGCGGTGGTAAAGGGATTGTAACACCACAGCAGTACTAAGTGGAGTCGTAATAGCGACAGCATGGTAGTTGTAGTTGAAGCAGCAGCAAGACTGTATTAAATCATGGATGTAGTGTCCATGAAGAAGCCTGATTTTGGGTTCACTGCTTGCTAAATTGTGTCAGAAAATTGAGCAAAAAATCCTAATTTTAAAATGGGGTGTAGACCTGATGGAGACTGACAGGTGAGGTGAGCAACACTTACTACCAGGCCTGAGCGAACGGGCTGAGACAGGTGCTCTATCGCAATAATAAAGATGATTCAATTTTAAAGAGTAACAACCAGTCAGAAGTGTTTAACTCTGTGAACCAGACTGCAGTTCAGTGCTCAATCATCTCCTCACAAACTGTTTGAGTTCACAAGACAATCACCAGCTCATGTTGGAAAGGCATTCAGCTCAAAATAACACCAGACCATAAAAGGAGAGTGAGTAGCAAGAGTTGTCAAGGTTAATGTATATGTGGACTTAAGGTGATTGGCATGTCGATGTTTATCTTTTAAAACAAACCATTAATATTGTAGTAGAAGTGTACAAGTAAAAGCCAGGGAGAGGAGGAATGTGTCTAGTGTGTCAGAATGTTAAGGATTAAGAGTGACGGCAAAGTTGAAAAAGATTATAAAAAGACTTAAAAACAGTCAAATGATGGAAGCTGTATTTAAGCTGAAGAAGATGAAGAGCAATGGGGAAAACTGATGTATGAAACCGCTGAAATGTCTTTGCATATCCAGTTATGTATTCAACCAAAGAGTCATGTTTAGTGATAAAAATCTAGACAATATTATTAAGTATAGTAGCTTTCCATAGATGCTCGGTGGGCAAGAAGGGAGACCTTATCCTCAATCCTGGTGGAAGCAGAAGCCAGTGAAGTGAATGGGGAATGGGTGGTGATGTGGTAAGGACCCCTGCAGCACTATTCAAGTGAAAGCTATGCCTTCAAAATGTGTTTTAATTTAACTGTATTGTTATTTGTGTTGTTTGACCTGCACACTCTTGGCATTCTCTTGATGAGCTTCAAGGGTAGTCACCTGAAATGGTTCTCCCTTGAAGAGTTCCCAGAATGCCTCGCACTTGTTGGCCCTTTGGCCTTCCCTCTGTGGTCCAGCTCACCCCAAACCATCTGGATTGGGTTCAGGTCTGGTGACTGTAGAGGCGCAGCACTCCATGACTCTCCTTCTTGGTCAAACAGCCCTTACACAGCCTGGGTGTGTTTTGGTTCATTGTCTTGTTGAAAAATAAATGATGATCCACCTAAACGCAGAATGGATGGGATGGCATGTCGCTGCAGGATACTTCGGTAACCATGCTCGTTCAGTATGCCTTCAATTTGAAAGAAATCCCTACAGTAAGGTAAATGTAAATGTGCTGTTTTATATAGCGCTTTTCCAGTCTTAAACTGCTTAACAGCGCTTTTACATCTACGGAAACATTCACCTTCACACACATTCATACACTGTGGCGGGGCTACCGTACAGGTGCCACCTGCTCATCAGTAAACATCATACACATTCACCCTCCGATGCGCAGCACCGGGGCAACTCGGGGTTCAGTGTCTTGCCCAAGGACACTTCGACAATGACTGCAGGGGCAGGGATCAAACCCCCAACCTTTCGATTGGCAGGCACCGCTCTACCACTGAGCCACAGCCGCCCTAACAGTGTCCACCCAAAGCCCCCCCCCCACACCATCACACCTCCTCCATGCTTCACGGTGGAACCAGGCATGTTGAATCCATACGTCACCTTTTCTCCATTGTGCAAAGACACGGCGGTGGAACCAAGATCTCCAATTTGGACTCATCCGACCAATCACAGATTTCCACTGGTCTAATGTGTCCATTCCTGTGTTTCTTGGCCCGAAAAAATGTCTTCTGCTTGTTCCCTCTCCTTAGCAGTTGTTTTCTTGCTGCTATTTGACCATGAAGGCCTGATTCACCCATTCTCCTCTTAACAGTTGTTCTGAGATTTGTCTGCTGCTAGAACTCTGTGTGGTATTCATCTGGTCTCTAATCTGAGCTGCTGTTAACTTGTGATTTCTGAGGCTGGTGACTCAGATAACTTACTGTATCCTCAGCAGCAGAGTGACTCTTGGTCTTCCCTTCCTGGGGCGGTCTCATGTGAGCCGTTTTGTTTTAGCGCTTGATGGTTTTTGCGACTTACTTGGGACACATTCCAAGTTTTCGCAATTTTAAGGACTGACTGACCTTTTTTTAAAGTAATGATGGCCACTCATTTCTCTTTACTTAGCTGATTGTTTCTTGCCATAATATGAACTCTGACAGTTTCCAATAGGCTGTCAGCTGTGTATCAACCTGACACAACTGATGGTCCCAACTCCATTAATAAAGCAGAAATTCCACTAATTAACCCTGACAAGGCCAACCTGTGAAGGGAAAACCATTGCAGGTGACTATCTCATGAAGCTCATTGAGAGAACACCAAGGGTTTGCAGCGCTATAAGAAAAGCAATGGGCGGCTACTTTGAAGAAACTAGAATATAAGACATGTTTTCAATTATATATTATATATATATATATATATATATATATATATATATATATATATATCATGAAAGATCCCCAGAAGGGAACAGTTCCATCCACCGGCCAATAACCTGCTCTGCACAACATGGAAGCTCCTGTCAGGCATGATAGCAGCTAAGATGAGTAGGCACATGGCTCAATACATGCACAGGGCTGGGAAGGGAATAGGCAGTCCACCAAGGAGCCAAGCACCAGCTACTGGTGATAGATCAGTCACTTAAGACCGCAAGACCAGCAGACCAATCTGTGCACTGCCTGTTTGACTACAGAAAGCCTGCGACTCAATGCCACATACATTGATACTGGAATGCTTGGAGATGTACAAGGTCGACAGGACCCTAATAGCTTTCATCAGAACTCAATGAGGCTGTGGAAAACAAGTCTGGAAGCCAACTCAAAGCCAATTGCACAAGTCCCATCAAGTGCGCATATACCAAGGCGATGCACTATCCCCCGCTGCAGTTCTGGATAGGCCTGACCCCCTCAGCCAGATCTCACAAAGACTGGCTATTGATACCAATTCCGAGTGAAATCATCAGTCACCTCCTCTACATGGATACATCAAGCTCTACGCCAGAAATGACGAGACATTGACTCACTGATCCCCACTACCAGATCTACAGCAACGACATTGGAATGTCGTTCGGACTGGACAGGTGTGGTCGCATGGTCAAAAGAGGGGAGATGATCAGAACTGAGGGATTGAACTACCATTGAACTTAATTTCCTCATACTTTCCTTCCTGTTAGACAGCCATGTTTTTCCAGCTCCACATCTCCAGATTGTACACTGGCATTTTAACATTTCGTTATAATTTGTAAAGATACTCAAGTGATGTTACTTAAGCTATGTAAATACATATGATGTTTAAAATTGATCAGAGTTCATTTTAATCCTCTTATGTGTATGTTAGTCTCCATTGATATATGAAATTATTTTTTATGCTCTTGTGTGCAACCCAATGAAGTATGCGTCTGTCTTTCTATGGCCTATTTAGCACTTTAGATGTAGACCACAGTAGACCACAATTTCATTCTGCCAGAATGACAGAATAAATGAAAGCACGCGTGGGGTAAGCGTACCTGACTCATTTCCTTTCCTGTGCCTGTGTGTTGGTTGCGTGTTGGTAGCTCTGCTGCTCACGCATACCAGTTCAGTTTTGTTAGATTTCTTTACAGCGGCTAACTGTCCGCTACACTTATTCTTATAGCATTTCTGCCTAAGCACTCACATATCTTCTCTTTTTTTTTTTTTTTTATAGCGACTTTTGTTAATAACAGCTGTTTTAACGCTACCGTACTTTAGCTTAGCTGCTAACGCTTTAACCTAGCGTTAGTTATGTCGCCCCTCTCCGACTTTCTCCTGCTCGATGTGTGAGATGTTTAGTTACTCTCTCTGCATTCTTTAGCGGTGATGGCTGTGTAACAAGTGTAGTTTATTCTTGGACTTGGAGGCGAGGCTTAGTAAGTTAGAAGTCCGGATCTGCACCATGACAGATCAGTCGTCAGTTACTGTAGCTAACCCCCCCCGGTAGTCGGCACGGGCCGGCCTGAGCCTGGTTAGCCTCTGGTAGCCGTTCCTCGCGAACTCCGGAGCAGTCAGGACATAGTGCGTGTTTTACTGTGCGAGGACGAGGAAGAACAGTCTAAGCTTTCCAAGACGTCGGACCGCCACCAGCCTGTTAGCGTTTCTAACAGATTTTCCCCACTCACAACCCCCCCGCTGAGAACCAACTCTGTTATCGGCAGCTCCATTCTGAGAAACGTGAAGTTAGCGAAGCCGACGGCCGTATTAAGTGCATCCCGGGGCTAGAGCGGGCGACGTTGAGTCTTATCTGAAACTGCTGGCTAAGGATAAACGTAATACAGCAGATTGTTATTCACGTTGGCGTTAATGACTCCCTTTTACGGCATCGAGGTTACTAAGATTAATGTTGAATGGTGTGTACATACGCGAAGTCAATTCGGACACCGTAGTTTTCTCTGGACCCCTGCCAAATCTAACCAGCTATGACTGTATAGCCGCATGTCGTCATTTCGCCGCTGGCTATCGAGGTGGTGTCCAGATAAGATGTGGGCTTTGTGGATCACTGGCAGTCTTTCTGGGGAAGACCTGGTCTGATTCGAGAGACGGCATTCATCCCACTTGGCTGGACAGCTCTCTTCTAGAAACATTGACAATTTATTGTGGACCTAATCCTGACAATCCATAGTTGGGACCAGGAGGCAGAGTCCCAGTCTAACACACTTCTCTGCTCCTTTATTCCAGGTGTTACCAGTAAAATCCCATAGTGACGGTGTCTGCCCCCCGACCATTAAAATTATTAATCAAAGGTAAACAAAGAGGAGCAGTGCATGAACCTCATAAAATTAAAACCACAAGTGCAATAGTTCAGAATAGGAGAATTAAATGTGGACTCTTAACATCAGATCTCTCTCTTCTAAAGGGGTACTAGTAATTATTGATATCAGATTCTAATATTGATTTATTTTGTCTTACTGAAACCTGGCTGGGTGATGGAGAATATGTTAGTCTAAATGAATCCACCCCCCCAGTCATATTAATACTCACATTCCTCGAGGCGCAGGCCGAGGAGGTGGAGTTGCAGCTATCTTTGATTCTAGTCTACTAATCAGCTCTAAACCTAAACTAAATTATAACTCATTTGAAAGTCTTGTTCTTAGTCTTTCACACCCAAGTTGGAAATCAATGCAACCAGTTCTATTTGTTATAGTGTACCGAGCACCTGGTCCAGACTCTGAACCAGTTCTATTTGTTATAGTGTACCGAGCACCTGGTCCAGACTCTGAACCAGTTCTATTTGTTATAGTGTACCGAGCACCTGGTCCAGACTCTGAACCAGTTCTATTTGTTATAGTGTACCGAGCACCTGGTCCAGACTCTGAACCAGTTCTATTTGTTATAGTGTACCGAGCACCTGGTCCATACTCTGAATTTTTATCCGAATTTGCAGAGTTTCTATCGAACTTAGTGCTAAAAACGGACAAAGTTATTATTGTAGGGGATTTTAATATTCATGTGGACGATGAGAATGATAGCCTAGCCTGTCGTATCTCTCTATTATTCTCTTGGCTTCTCTCAAAGTGTACAACCGACTCACCGTTTTAACCACACCCCTCGATCTTGTTCTGGTATATGTGTTGAAATTAAACATTTAATAGTGTTCCCACAGAATCCCTTCCTATCTGACCACTGTTTGATAACTTTTGAGTTTTATCTGCTGAACTACACCCGTTAGGACAAACATCCTATACAAGATGTCTATCTGATAGTGCTGTAGCTAAATTTAAGGATGCGATTCCGTTGCATTTAATTCATTACCAAGTCCCAAAGTAACGGAGGACTCCTATGCTATTAGTCCCTCCCAAATCGATCATTTTGTTGATAGTGCAGCAGGCTCGCTGCGAATGACTCTAGACTCTGTTGCCCTCAAAAAAGAAGATATAAAACAAAGAAGGTTAGCTCCATGGTATAACACTGAACTCGCAAATTAAAGCAAATATCGCGGAAACTTGAGAAGATCTGGCGCTCCACCAAACTGGAAAATTCTCGTTTAACCTGGAAGATAGTCTTAAAACTAGTAGAAGCCCTCCGTAATGCCAGAGCCGTACTACTCGTCATTGATAGAGGAAAATAGAACAACCCCAGGTTTCTTTTCAGTACTGTAGCCAGGCTAACAGAAGGTCACACCTCTACTGAGCCAAGTATTCCCAAGCTCTTAGTAGTAACGACTTTATGAGATTCTCAATATAAATTATAACTATTAGAGCAAATTCACAAAGACCTGCCTTTAACTGGCTTATCTCTAAACTCAGGAACCTTAGAAACAGCTGTAAAACCAGATACATGTTTTGACTGCTTTGCTTCACTTGATCTTTTCAATTTAATTCAATTATTTCTTCATCTAAGCCACAACCTGCCTCTTAGATCCCATCCCGACTAGGCTACTTAAAGAAGTTTTACCATTAGTCAACACTTCACTACTGAATTAACCAATTTGTCTTTATTAACAGGCTATGTACACAGAACTTTAAAGTAGCTGTATTAAACCTCTTCTGAAAAAGCCAAACCTTGATCCAGATGTTTTAGCCAACTATAGACCTATATCCAACCTTCCATTTCTCTCTAGATTCTTGAGAAAGCAGTCGCCAAACAGCTGTGCGACTTTCTGCATAGCAACAGCTTATTTGAGGATTTCAGTCAGATTTAGAGTGTTATCATAGCACAGAGACAGCACTTGTGAAAATTACTAATGACCTCCTAATTGCTTCGACAAGGACTTATCTCTGTACTTGTGTTATTGATCTTAGCGCTGCATTTGATACCATGACCATTATATCTTATTACAGAGATTGGAACATTTAATTGGCATTAAAGGGACTGCTCTAAGCTGGTTTAAGTCTTATTTATCAGATCGACTCAGTTTGTTAATGTTAACGATGAATCCTCTGTGCACGCCAGGTTAGTCATGGAGTCCCACAAGGATCTGTGCTCGGTCCAATCCTGTTCACTTTATACATGCTTCTTTAGGCTATTATTAGGAAACACTCCATAAACTTTCATTGTTATCCGAGATACTCTCCATTATATCTATCAATCAAGCCGGATGAACCTAATCATTTAGTTAAACTTCAAACGTGCCTTCAAGATATTAAACCTGGATGACCTGTAATTTTCTAATGTTAACTCAGATAAAACTGAAGTTATTGCTCTCGACCCAAGCCCCTCCGTGACGCACTATCCAAAGATATAGTTACTCGGATGGCATCACCCTGGCCTCCGCACCACTGAAGAATCTTGGATTCATCTTTGATCAGGACATGTCCTTAATTCCCACTTAAAGCAAATTTCAAGGATAGCCTTTTTCACCTACGTAATATGCAAAAATCAGAATATCCTGTCAAAATGTGCAGAAAAAAACTAGTCCATGCATTTGTTTACTTCTAGGTTGGATTACTGCAATTCTTACTATCAGGCTGCTCGAAAATCCATAACAGACTCTACAGCTATCCAGAATGCTGCAGCACTTGTTCTGACGGGAATCAGGAAAGAGATCACGTTTCTCCTGTTTTAGCTTCTCTTCATGGCTTCCGTAAAATTTAGAATAGAATTTAAAATCCTTCTCTCACCTACAAAGCTCTTCTGGTCAGCTCCATCTTATATCTTAAAGAGCTTATTACCTTACAACCCTGGAGAGACTACGCTCCCAGAATGCAGGGTTACTGGTGGTTCCTAGAGTCCTAAAAGTAGAAACGGGAGCCAGAGCGTTCAGCTATCAGGCTCCTCTCCTGTGGAACCAGGTTCCAGTTTGGGTCCGGGAGGCAGACACCGTCTCCACATTTAAGAGTAGGCTTAAGACTTTCCTTTTTGATAAAGCTTATAGTTAGGGCATAGAATCGAATATTGTTAGGGAGTAGTAGTTAGTCACATAGTTTTCAGATTTATCTATCATATAATTAACTAAAGGGAGACTTGGCATACAGCCCGTCCGGTTGGGGGGAGTTCTGGCCGGCCGGGCTGAGCCTCTTTACCTTGTCTCTCTTTGGTTTGTGTGTAATAGTTTTAGCAGCTGGGACTTATTTTGATACCTAGTTAGGGCATAAACCGAATATTGTTGGGAGTAGTAGTTAGTCACATAGTTTTCAGATTTATCTAACATATATCAAGAATTAATAGAACTAGGAGACTTGGCATACAGCCCGATCCGGTTGGAAGTTCTAGCCCGGCCGGCCTGGAGCTCTCTTTACCTCTCTCTCTTGTGTTTTGTTGTAATGTTTTAGACAGCTGGGGACTTATTTTGATACACTGATCTCCTCTCTCCTCTATCTTTCCATCTTTCCATTTATGTGCATCCATGTTCCAGAAATGCTTGTTACTAACCTAGCTCTGGGGAGTCATTCCCCGGATCCTTATGTTCTTTTTTCCCAGCTGTTCCCTTGATCAGAGAGGCTCCGAAATCAGGGTAGCAGCTATCGCCATGGTCCCGCTACACGTTCTGTGATGCCTGTTCAACTGCTACACTGCAGTGTCCTGCTACGTCCTGCACGTCCGCTACGTCCTGCTGTGCCTTGTAATGCCGCCCAGCGTCCTGCTATGCTAGAACTACTACAAAGAACTGCTACAAACTACAAATTTTTTCTTTTTTGTTATTGCCACCTTCATTCTAACCCAACCGGCCCTCAACACACCGCCTAACAAGAGCCTGGGTCTGACCGAGGTTTTCTGCCTAAAAGGAAGTTTTTCCTCGCCACTGTCGCACTGTTGCTTGCTCTGGAGAAACCACTAGAACTGTTGGTCCTTGTAAATTCTGGAGTGTGGTCTATCTGTAAAGTGTCTTGATATACTCTTGTTATGAATTGATACTATAATAATGGAATTATTGAATGAATTCACAGAACCCATTAAAAATAACGGCACACAGTATGTAATAATGCTTTCAATGTCGGCATAAAATGTAAAGACAAGCTATTTTGCATAATGCACAAACTGTGTGTGTGTGTGTGTGTGTGTGTGTGTGTGTGTGTGTGTGTGTGTGTGTGTGTGTGTGTGTGTGTGTGTGTGTGCAAGCAACTGCTTGGGTTGGGCATCATTTTAATTATTACCAGTTCGGATTCAAGTTCAATTCTTCCTTTTGATTCCAACTCTATTCCGATTCTTGAGGGGTGGAGTTAAAATGGCTTACATGCTTATTTCACAGATAAGAGGATCATTTAATATTACTTTTATTATTAATTAATGGTAAAGTAGGTGCATTAAAGTAAGTACTCAGAGTTATAGTGTTGCTATCCCACTTTCTGTCTTTTTCAAATTCAACTAATCATCAATCATCTTTATTATATTTAAGCATCTTGATTAGATTAGATTATACTTTATTCATTCCCAACGGGGAAATTTTGTTGTCACAGCAGCACATT
>NC_045744.1:174078-175129 GCF_008692095.1 Etheostoma spectabile
TGCTCTTCGTGGTGCTGCTCACGACATACCAGTTCAGTTTGTTAGATTTGCTATTACAGCGGCTAACTGTCCGCTAAACACTTATTCTTATAGCAGTTCTGCCTAAGCACTACATATCTTCTCTTTTTTTTTTTTTTTTTTAGCGACTTTTGTTAAATAACAGCTGTTTTAACGCTACCGTACTTTAGCTTAGCTGCTAACGACTTTAACCTAGCGTAGTTATGTCGGCCCCCTCTCGACTTTCTCCTGCTCGTGTGTGAGATGTTTGTTACTCCTCTGATTCTTTAGCGGTGATGGCGGTGTAACAAGTGTAGTTTATTCTTGGACGTGGAGGCGAGGCTTAGTAAGTTAGAAGTCCGGATCTGACCATGACAGATCCGTCGTCAGTTACTGTAGCTAACCCCCCGGTAGTCGGCACGGGCCGGCCTGAGCCCTGAGTTAGCCTGGTAGCCGTTCCTCGCGAACTCCGGAGCAGTCAGGACATAGTGCGGGGTTACTGTGCGAGGACGAGGGAAGAGACAGTCGTAAGCTTTCCAAGACGTCGCCAACACGCAACCAACACACAGGCACAGGAAACGGAAATGAGTCAGGTACGCTTACCCCCACGCTGCTTTCATTTTATTCCTGTCATTCTGGCAGAATGAAATTGTGGTCTACTGTGGTCTACATCTAAAGTGCTAACTAGGCCATAGAAAGACAGAAGCATACTTCATTGGGTTGCACACAAGAGCATAAAAAATAATTTTCATATATCAATGGAGACTAACATACACATAAGAGGATTAAAATGAACTCTGATCAATTTTAAACATCATATGTATTTACATAGCTTAAGTAACATCACTTGAGTATCTTTACAAATTTATAACAGAAATGTTAAAATGCCAGTGTTACAATCTGGAGATGTGGAGCTGGAAAAACATGGCTGTCTAACAGGAAGGAAAGTATGAGGAAATTAAGTTCAATGGTAGTTCAATCCCCTCAGTTCTGATCATCTCCCCTCTTTTTGATACCATGCGACCACACTTGTCCAGTCCGAACGACATTCCAA
>NC_045744.1:175139-176303 GCF_008692095.1 Etheostoma spectabile
TCGTTGCTGTAGATCCTGGTAGTGTGGATCAGTGAGTCAATGTCTCGCTCATTTCTGGCGTAGAGCTTGATGTCATCCATGTAGAGGAGGTGACTGATGATTGTTCCACTTCGGAATTGGTATCAATAGCCAGTCTTTGTGATGATCTGGCTGAGGGGGTTCAGGCCTATCCAGAACTGCAGCGGGGATAGTGCATCGCCTTGGTATATGCCGCACTTGATGGGGACTTGTGCAATTGGCTTTGAGTTGGCTTCCAGACTTGTTTTCCACAGCCTCATTGAGTTCTTGATGAAAGCTATTAGGGTCCTGTCGACCTTGTACATCTCCAAGCATTCCAGTATCAATGTATGTGGCATTGAGTCGCAGGCTTTCTTGTAGTCAACACAGGCAGTGCACAGATTGGTCTGCTGGTCTTGCGGTCTTAAGTGACTGATCTACCACCAGTAGCTGGTGCTTGGCTCTTGGTGGACTGCTATTCCCTTCCCAGCCCTGTGCATGTATTGAGCCATGTGCCTAATCACTTAGCTGCTATCATGCCTGACAGGAGCTTCCATGTTGTGCAGGCAGGTTATGGCCGGTGGATGGAACTGTTCCCTTTGGGGATCTTCATGATATATATATATATATATATATATATATATAATTATATATATATAATATATAATTGAAAATGTCTTATATTCTAGTTTCTTCAAAGTAGCCGCCCTTGCTTTTCTTATAGCGCTGCAAACCCTTGGTGTTCTTCAATGAGCTTCATGAGATAGTCACCTGCAATGGTTTTCCCTTCACAGGTTGGCCTTGTCAGGGTTAATTAGTGGAATTCTGCTTTATTAATGGAGTTGGGACCATCAGTTGTGTCAGGTTGATACACAGCTGACAGCTATTGGAAAACTGTCAGGTCATATTATGGCAAGAACCAATCAGCTAAGTAAAGAGAAATGAGTGGCCATCATTACTTTAAAAAAAGGTCAGTCAGTCCTTAAAATTGCGAAAACTTGGAATGTGTCCCCAAGTAAAGTCGCAAAAACCATCAAGCGCTAAAACAAAACTGGCTCACATGAGGACCGCCCCAGGAAGGGAAGACCAAGAGTCACCTCTGCTGCTGAGGATACAGTAAGTTCATCTGAGTCACCAGCCTCAGAAATCACAAGTTAACAGCAGCTC
>NC_045744.1:176313-179654 GCF_008692095.1 Etheostoma spectabile
CCAGATGAATACCACACAGAGTTCTAGCAGCAGACAAATCTCTAGAACAACTGTTAAGAGGAGAATGGGTGAATCAGGCCTTCATGGTCAAATAGCAGCAAGAAAACAACTGCTAAGGAGAGGGAACAAGCAGAAGACATTTTTTCGGGCCAAGAAACACAAGGAATGGACATTAGACCAGTGGAAATCTGTGATTTGGTCGGATGAGTCCAAATTGGAGATCTTTGGTTCCAACCGCCGTGTCTTTGCACAATGGAGAAAAGGTGACGTATGGATTCAACATGCCTGGTTCCCACCGTGAAGCATGGAGGAGGTGTGATGGTGTGGGGGGGGGCTTTGCTGGTGACACTGTTAGGGGCGGCTGTGGCTCAGTGGTAGAGCGGTTGCCTGCCAATCGAAAGGTTGGTGGTTTGATCCCTGCCCCTGCAGTCATTGTCGAAGTGTCCTTGGGCAAGACACTGAACCCCGAGTTGCCCCCGGTGCTGCGCATCGGAGTGTGAATGTGTATGAATGTTTATCTGATGAGCAGGTGGCACCTTGTACGGTAGCCCCGGCCACAGTGTATGAATGTGTGTGAATGGTGAATGTTTCCTGTAGATGTAAAAGCGCTGTTAAGCAGTTGTTAAGACTGGAAAAGCGCTATATAAAAACAGCACATTTACATTTACATTTACTGTTAGGGATTTCTTTCAAATTGAAGGCATACTGAACGAGCATGGTTACCGAAGTATCCTGCAGCGACATGCCATCCCATCCATTCTGCGTTTAGTTGGATCATCATTTATTTTTCAACAAGACAATGAACCAAAACACACCTCCAGGCTGTGTAAGGGCTGTTTGACCAAGAAGGAGAGTCATGGAGTGCTGCGCCTCTACAGTCACCAGACCTGAACCCAATCCAGATGGTTTGGGGTGAGCTGGACCACAGAGGGAAGGCCAAAGGGCCAACAAGTGCTGAGCATTCTGGGAACTCCTTCAAGGGAGACCATTTCAGGTGACTACCTCTTGAAGCTCATCAAGAGAATGCCAAGAGTGTGCAGGTCAAACAACACAATATAACAATACAAGTTAAATTAAAACACATTTTGAAGGCATAGCTTTCACTTTGAATAGTGCTGCAGGGGTCCTTACCACATCACACCCATTCCCCATTCACTTCACTGGCTTCCTGATTCCACCAGGATTGAGTATAAGGTCTCCCTTCTTGCCCACCGATGCATCTATGGAAATGCTACTATTACTTAAATAATATGTCTAGTATTTCTATCACTAAACATGACTCTTTGGTTTGAATACATAACTTGGATATGCAAAGACATTTCAGCGGTTTCATACATCAGCTTTTCCCCATTGCTCTTCATCTTCTTCAGCCTTAAATACAGCTTCCATCATTTGACTGTTTTTAAGTCTCTTTTATAATCTTTTTCAACTTTGCCGTCACTCTTAATCCTTAACATTCTGACACACATAGACACATTCCTCCTCTCCCTGGCTTTTACTTGTACACTTCTACCTTACAATATTAATGGTTTGTTTTAAAAGATAAACATCTGACATGCCAATCCACCTTAAGTCCACATATACATTAACCTTGACAACTGGCTTGCTACTCACTCTCCTTTTATGGTCTGGTGTTATTTTGAGCTGAATGCCTTTCCAACATGAGTCTGGTGATTGTCTTGTGAACTCAACCAGTTTGTGAGATGATGATTGAGCACTGAACTGCAGTCTGGTTCACAGAGTTAAACACTTCTGACTGGTTTGTTTACTCTTTTAAAATTGAATCATTCTTTATTATTGCGACATAGAGCCTCCCTGTCTCAGCCTGTCTCGCTCAGGCCTGGTAGTAAGTGCTTGCTCACCTCACCTCTGCATCTCCATCAGGTCTACACCCCATTTTAAAATTAGGATTTTTTGCTCCAATTCTCTGACACAATTTTAGCAAGCAGTGAACCCAAACTCCAGGCTTCTTCATGGACACTACATCCATGATTTAATACAGTCTATGCTGCTGCTTCAACTACAACTACCATGCTGTCGCTATTACGACTCCACTTAGTACTGCTGTGCTGTTACAATCCCTTTACCACCGCTGCAGCCTTTGATGAAACTAATGCTTATGCAGCAACTATTACTGCTGCGTTAACTCACACGTCTTTAGCTGTTTCAAGACTTGGGCAGTATGATGTTATGCAATGAGACTGTTCATACTAGGCCGCTTTCCCCTACTGCCTTTGACCATACCATGTACTCATACTGCCACAGATTTGTTATTGCTCCGTCACCACTGCTACTAAATGGAATGCTCCTATTGTACTTTCAGGTATAACAGTACTGCTGCAACTGGTCCTGCTATAAGCATTGCCTGTACTGTTATTAAAGCACTACGACTTTACCAGCTGTTACTGCACTTTTAGTAAACTTAATAAACTGGTTCCTTAGGTAACCCAGTTTTATATTGAATTATATAAACATCAAAACTGGGTCAGCAAACCAGGTTAAGCTCCCATTCTGAAAATAAGAATCTTGGTTAACATGAGAAGATGTTCCCTTTTATGTAAGCTGCATCTGATTGTAGGGTACAGGTTACATTTCATCATCTGTGCAAACGCAGATTTGCACATCATTGTTGTTGCAATGTCATATAAACATGGCCGGGTGCAGCACCCCCTATAAGAAGAAATAAGAGGACATTTCAGTTAACAAAAGTAGTTTTCAATTGTTATATGCTCTGCTCAGTGCACATCTAAAGGCCCTGACACACCAAGCCAACCACTGGCTCTCGGTCTCAGCTGGTTTGTGTGGTGTTCCCTGCATTGTTGACCATTCTTCTGTGATTGGCTGCAAACAGAACACATTTGAAGCAGTGGTGGAGAGGAGGTCACTGAACAAACATCATCACTGGGTGCTAGAGAAGACTCTGAGACACCACAATACTGTACTATATCCTTATATTATACTATACTAAAACTGCACTGTACTATATATTATACTATAATAATACTGCACTATACTATATATTGTATTATACTAATATTGCACTTAGTGCAACCTGTAAAATTGGTTTATTTACATTTTAGCACACTATTTAAGCAGTTGCACATTTTGTTTTCCCATCCTGTATATATTCAAATAGTTCTTCTTATATTTTATTCAATCATTTTATTTTATTTATAATTATTTCATTGATATTGTATGTATGTATATTGTATCCTAGTATTTCATTTATATTTATATTCTATACTGTTTGACTAATGTATGTTTGCTGCAGTAACACCATAATTTCCCAGTTTTTGGGATCAATAAATATCTATCTATCTATCTATCTATCTATCTATCTA
>NC_045744.1:179664-182448 GCF_008692095.1 Etheostoma spectabile
TATCTATCTATCTATCTATCTATCTATCTATCTATCTATCTATCTATTTACTGTAACTATCTATCTATCTATCTATCTATCTATCCAATTCTGTCTACTGTCATGACTGGTCAAAAGTGACATTTGAGTTCACTTTCTAAAAACACACAGGTTTGAACTATTGGAATATCTATTTTTGCACGTTATGTCCATACGATGGCAAACAAACTACAAAATATACTTAATTACTTTTGTAATTATATTTATTCAAACAATAAAATGTATTTTAAACGATCTATACATACCTGCTAATTACAGAATAACACAGCCCCCACCACCACAGCAAGCAAGCTTATTAGCTACTTGGCCAGCCTCTAAATTAGTAAAATTTAACCACTTAGTGTTTCATTTGCTCTTGTCACATTGAAGGAAACCGCATTGATATTGCCAGATGAGTGACAATTTAGTTTGGCAAATGTCTGGTAACCAGTGTATGATGAAGGCATTTTGGGTGGGTCAAATTAGCAAGCTAGCGTTAGCCACTGAGCAGCAGCCGGCTGTTCGGTCGCTCCCACTGTAGGGAGACTTCTTTGCTTAAAGAACGGATGACACCCTGGGAGAAGCAAAGTCTTCTTACCCGTCTCCCAGTACTGCTGTCTTCCCGGCGGGGACTGAAGCAGAGGGACCGTAGGCTCTGTTCGGCTCTGCCACTGCTAGAGCAAACTCTGTTTGTTGTGGGTATCATAGCAACGGCATCTGGTTTCCCTTGTTGAATGACTGCCTGCTGGTATGTAGAGTTATTTCCTGTCACGCAGGTGCAGAACATGCCTGGTACTTGGCCGTCAGCTGTATGTAGTCTGTGCGGTGCGTTCCAGTACTCGTTTCTGGCCTAGACAAAGGGGACGAGGGCCGACGAGAGGCGACGCCACAGGTGGCAGTGGTTGCCAGTTATCGCTGGCCGTCGGTGTGGTGTGTCAGGGCCTTAGCTGTGAGACGTCTAGATGACACAACTAGATCAAATTGGAGATTCATGGCTTATCAGGCCAGGTGCTAGGAGGAGGCTGCATTTCATCCAGTTCAGTAGCGCCACCTACTGAACTGGATGATCACAGATGTGTTAAAGGTGGATTCCACTTGAATACTACTTTCAGTTGTAAATGTTTATTCTACCCAAATACTATGTTTGGTTCAAGTAGTTACAGTTGTAAAGGTTTATTCTACCCAAATAATACTTTATGGCCAAGTCTTTATAGTATTAAAAAGGGGATTTCCACCCAGATACTAATTTCTGTCCTGCAATTCAACTTGGTTGCTAAGAGTTGCATGTTGGCCTATTTGTGTAAATAGCATAATTAGGTCATTAACATCTTCATTTAACAACAAGAACATTTTGACAGTTAGCCGACTACTTGGTCCACATTCCAATAACACTGGCTTAAGTGTTTTAGAGAGAAAATGCAATGGTACAGTAAAGGCCCTCATCACCACAGGTAAATGTTAATATTAATAGTATAATCTTAAATCTGCTGTCAGACATGTCCTGCAAAGAGGCAAGTAAAGATGGCTCCATGATTGGAGAGAGTTGAGGAGGTACACATTTGGGAAATGAGAAAGGCCCATATAGTGTGTATAGCTTCTTTTTTCATTTTTGATTCATCACTCAATGACTTTTCCTTTGCTTTAGACTCATAAGATTTTGTAACAAGATCATTTCCCCGATGTGGGATCAGTTCTTTGTTCCATCCACGTTGTTTTTATTGCTGATGTGAAACTTGTTCACGTTATTTTATCTACTCTCCTGATCTACTGTCCAGTCTAACTGATGTTTGTCGGTTATGTGGTGTTATTTTCAAAGTAGCTTACTACACACTTCCTGTTTGTATGAAGGCTAACCTAATCTGCTCTATTGATTATCGGGTTGATTGAATTAAAGGCAGGCTCCTCAGCTTCAGCTGCTGCTGCTCTGCTGACTAATGACGCCGCCAGAGAGGAGCTGATCATAATAATAATGTGTAGACGAAGAGCTTGGTGAAGGGGAAACTAACAATGTATTTTACTTCACTGATTGTTTCATACCAAAACACTTATATTCAATGTTTCAGCTCTAGCTGAGAAAAGTTGCATTAATTACATGAAGGACATTTTTTTATATTTATTTTTTTCCTCTAATCATGCATAGTGTTGGACTAATTCAGGCTTTTAATTGCCAATACTTTGTTCCAACATACAGTTTATTTCATTATTTTGATGCTAAAACATTGCACAAAAATAATTCTTCAGGTGTTCCTCATTAGCCAAATTTATGAATATCATAAAAGCTGAGCTGTTTCAACAGGTAGTATCAATTCTTCCCAAAAATCCTCGAACATGCACACTTTATAGAATATGTTTTGTATTAAGATTTATTTATTTATTTATTCATGAGAACAATGCACATTATTAACATTTCTGTAAATGTGCCAGTGTTGACCGGCTTGCTGCTTTTCAACTGTAGTTCTAGTTACCCAGCATGCATGTCTTTATGGTGGGAGCAAACCAGAGCACCAGGAGGAACTCAGTTTGTTTGAGTAGGGGATCATGTTTTACCTCCAAACCACTCTCAACCTTTTATTAAAATCTAAATCATCAGTCAACATCAGCAATCTTCTCTCTTTCAGTTGCTGGACATCAATTGGACGGGACTCACAAACATGCTGGACATTCCTGGTGTCAAGTAAGAAACTGCAAGTAATGGGCTTTGACTGTGCCTCATGACAGAGTTGGTGTTTGTGTGTGTGTGTGTGTGTGTGTGTGTGTGTGTGTGTG
>NC_045744.1:182458-185692 GCF_008692095.1 Etheostoma spectabile
GTGTGTGTGTGTGTGTGTGTGTGTGTGTGTGTGTGTGCGTGCTTGCATGCGTGTAATAGAGAAACAATGTCCTAAATGTTCTCTACACACTGTGTAACTACAATCTTTGGATCACAGTGAACTACGTGCAGCACACATAATGTTCACGCACATTTAAACGGTCACTCTTACCTCTGACATCTTTGTGGCAGTCAAATTTAAGTTTTTTTTTATTGTTTAGATAATTATCACATAATAAGGAGCACATTTTGAGCAGTTATACTTTTTATTATCTAATTAAATTATTGTTCTGGCACTGTATTGTGGGAATATTTCAGCCTCTTATTAGACTGGATGAAAATATTATTATGGTTTGCCTGTACCCTACTTTCCAATGCAAACGTTGGAAACATTATTAGGACACTAAAATGAGTTCAGGGCAGACTCATTCAAATTTCTCATTTAAATGTACAGTGAGACAGTGAGTGCCTTTCAGTATGAAAGTAGTTTCTCTCTGTGACTCACACATTTGATATATAAATCATCATAGGACCTTTACCAACACGGAAACACCTAATTATATCTCAGCATTGTCAAGCTTTGTATTTTCCATTTAATAAGGTTTGAGTGTATCTGTTAAGCTCTTTGCAATGTAAAACGTGGCTATGGAGTGTTCTTGTAAAAAACAAAATTTATGTTTGCATACCAAACAAGAGTGATGTATATTCTTCCTCATAAAACACTTAAATGCAGCCTGCCAGTCTGACCAGAAACCTTGAATCACACATTATCTACCTCTCTTTTTACATCCATAGTTCAGCTTCTGGAAACTGACATTTTTTTCTGTTTATTCCAAAATACTGTATAAGCTGGAATTAAAAAAATAGCACGGTCAGTGTAGCTCATATTTGATTAGAGAATAAAATGAAAACTTAAATATTGCAACAAAATGTTTTTTTAATCAGATTTTGCTTGAGATATGTGTATAATTGTTTTCTTTATTGCACTTCCTTGCATTATCTTTAATCCTAAAAACTACCCCAGATCATATATGCACCAAACAACAAGTCTGAAATACAACCTGCCCATCCTGCCGAGTACTGCTCTGCTGTTGCTGTGTACAGCACAGACACTCGCTGTGGTTTCATAAAGACTCCGCCCTGTGAAATGTAGCTTTCCTTGTTTGACGAGTTTGTGGGACAACTACAGTGCTGTGTGTGTGTGTGTCTGCAGTGATCGCTAAAGACCTGCCCTCGCCCCACCCTCCTCCCTCTCTTCCTGTATGTTAGCAAAAGCACTCATTATTTCCTCAGTGATGATTTGCTGCTCCAGTATACACTCTTTCAGTGGGAAATTATTTTTGTAGTGAAGCACTGCAGCTCTATTTTAATGCAGGTTGCTGCTGCCCTCTAGAGGAAATGAGGGCATATAGTTGGTGTCTGCATCATCCATGCAGTACACACTGTATAAACAACACAATGACAATATCGAATAGGCAGCTTATATTTTACAGTGCAGCTTAGAGTATGATAATTTGGCGTCTTATTCTTTGATCAGTGAAAGAATGGGGAATATAGCTCATTCATATTTTCTTTATATTAAAGGCCCTGATAAATGGTCAGTTAACACAAACCACACAAAAACATTCAGCCTCTGGTGATAATATCTCGCCATAGAAATAGTGGTGTAGATTTCAGCCTGTTGAGATTCCGGCCTTCTTGGAGACCCTGAATGGAATCATTCGTTGGGCTACAGTAAAGGACTCCATAGTTCTCCTGGGAGACTTTGCACGAGGGCAATAATGGAGACACCCGGAGAGGTGTGATTGGGAGCAATGGCCTCCCTGATCTAAATCCTAGCGGTCGTTGGTTGTTAGACTTCTGTGCTAGTCATTGATTGTCTATGACAAACACCATGTTACTATAGAAGGTGGATGTGGTAACAGAGCACTGTGGCTGAAGGTCTATTATAGATCGTGCGCTCAGATCCGAGCCAGCATGTTTTGGACAGTCTAGTAAAATGAAGGGCAGAGCTGTCAATCAATCACCATCTGGTAGTGAGTTGGATCGGGGGTTTGGGAAGACAATGGGCAGACCAGGTAAGGACAAATGGGTAGTGCAGGTAGCAATGTTCTGTTATTGTTAGACAGTATTCTCCAGCTCTTTATGTGTTGTGATTGCACATGCTTATTTTTTTATTTATTTATTACATATATTATGCAGTATATTTTTCATTATTATCCTCTCATTTCGTTCCTTTTCTATTCTCTCTTTTCACTCTATCGCTCCTTCTTTTCTATCATCCATCTGTCACAGTGGTTTGTGTGATAACATCATCCAGGACATCATCTACAGCTTTGTGGTCCTGCCCAACCGCATCACCATCCCTCTGGTGGGAGAGGCAGCGCTGGCCCAGCTACGCTTCCCTGTGCCCAAGGTGATGTACACACACAGTGACTTATAGTTTTGAATCAATAAATCAATTAATTGACCTGGTGATTGGCAGGAAAATATTTGATAATAACTTGGTTCTCTGGTTCCATCTTTTCAAATTTGATAATGTTCTGCTTAACACTGCTTTATATTGTTTATATTGAAATGAATATGCATATTTAAAAAAATGATGTATTGCATTTTCTTGTTATTGATAACATATAACATAAATATTTGTTTTAATAATATTAATTGTTTTGTATTTATTTTACAAAGAAATTAATTTCACATGAGCTGAAAGCTAACTCACGTGTGGCCGTCTTTGCTTATATATGGAGCATGCTTGATTTTAAGTTTTAATCAACATCTTACGGCTCAATGAATGGCGGAAAACATCACTAATTTATTTCTCCTGCCGGCATCATCCACCAAAATGTAGATAAAGAGCTTATCCTGTTCTTTATGAGCAAGAAACACAAATCTTTGAAATTCATCCAGTATTGAAAAAGAATGCTGTAACCTGCAGCATGCAATTTGTAGTATTGGGCAAATGTGCAAAATTAATTTCCATCCACTAAATGTTTTTGCCACTGACAGGCTCAGATTATTATTCTAATTGTCTAACAACATTATGGAACGATCCATAAAGAGACAGACCTTTTGGGTAAAGAGTAAGATCTCATTGTTTAACCAGAACCACTGCACCAGACCATTTAAAAAAACTAACCTTTTAGCATGTATAGAGCCAGCATATCTCACCAGACTCCATGGAAATAATCACCACTTTTAGCGTGCATTGAGCAGCATATCTCCTCCAGACTCC
>NC_045744.1:185702-185957 GCF_008692095.1 Etheostoma spectabile
TAAATAATCACTACTTTTAGCATGTATAGAGCCAGCATATATCCAACAGATTCCATGTAATAATCACTACTTTTAGCGTGTATGGAGTCAGTTTATCTCCACCAGACTCCATGTAAATTATCACTACTTTTAGAGTTTATAGAGCAGCATATCTCCACCAGACTTCATGTAAATAATCACTACTTTTAGCGTGTAAAGAGCGGCATATCTCCTCATGGGTGAATAATAAAGTAAATGGGTGAATTAAGAGTTTAT
>NC_045744.1:185967-188773 GCF_008692095.1 Etheostoma spectabile
GACCAGAGTGGTGATTGTTGGAACATTGGAAAGATGAACCAAGGTAGATTTATTTAGTTTCTGACAACTTTATATGTATTGTGTTATACGCTGATAAAATTACTCTTTATTTAAATAATGTTGTCAGACACTAATCATATTTTGAGCATGTCAGTGGCACAACAAGCACTTAGTTAACTTAAATTGAAGGTGCACAATTGCCACTTAACGTTACATTGTAGCTTGTTTCCCCGCTGTCTTGCTTAATATTTGACCAATTACAGAGATAGTGGTTCCCATCAGTCACTTAGACCCAAAAACTTATGAAAATGGAGTCAAAGTTGAAACAAAACAATACCCTTTAACTACTTGCATCACTTTTTGAAGGGCAACGGTTATATAGCATTTTCAGGATTATACTTGCATTTTCTGTTTGTACTAGAACATGTTTACATGCTTTAATGTTTTTTAATGTTTTAAACTTTTTTTAAAACTTTTTTTCTCAAATATTTTTTTTCTCTCACAAAATGCTTTTTTTGCTATCAGTGTGATAACTTTTTCTGTCAAACTTTTTTTTTTCTTTTCTGTCAGATCTTTTTTTTTTTCTCGCATCTAATAAAGAAACAATTCTAGCTCCATAGAATTTACTGGTGACACAAGTTATTATTACAAGTTGTTACATAAAAAAAATAATAATAAGTTTGACCCTGTGGCAATAGCTTCTTGTTTCCTCTAAATCTTATATGTATAAATGGACTGTATAAATGAATATATATATATATATATATATATATATATATATATATATATATATATATATATATATTCTCTATACACGCTAAAAGTAGTGATTATTCTCATGGAGTCTGGTGGCGATATGCTGTTCTATACATGCTAGATGTACTGATTATTTACATATATCTCAGTAGGGGGGTAGTAAAGAGTTGTCACTGAGTTTGCAGGTATGATATAGCAGGACTTTGTACCGTGAAAAACATCTGAGATAATTGACCTGCATTGGCTAAGATTACTGCTATGTTGCTCCGGGGAAACTACTATGAGATTTTAGTGGAACGAAGCAGAACATTCTAGATAAAGGCTTCTGAACCAAACATCCCCCAATCGGATATGTTTCAGTTGTAATGCAACCCGGAAGTGTGGAGAATCTAACAACACTGGCAGCCAAGATGACATCTATTACTGCCGTTAGCATGCAGCTACATGGGACAATGCTAACACAGCAGTGGATTAAATAAAGACAACCCTCCAGTCCTGCCAGCCTGGACCAATCACAGCAGACCGGCTACGAGTCGCGTAAGACTCAGGGAGTAGAAAAAACTGTTGAAAACAGAGCGTTCTCAATAGTTTGAAATCTGAACGTTTTAGTTCACAGGGATTTGTCTAGAATATGTTTATCTCATTAATTGAATGTTTTGGCAACGTTTAACATGAAAATCTAACATTATAACATTGTAGATATGACAGAAAACATGGAAAAGCATAACATGTGACCTTTAAACTTCTTCAAAACAAAACTATAAAATGAATTAAGAGATTGCCGGTTTTTCTCCTGTGTTTCTTGACCTCCCTTCTCTTCTGGCCCAGCCTCATTTTAGACGCTCTTTTACTTGTTTGTCTCCTCAGGCCATCCTGAGAATCCACTTCATCGAGGCTCAGGACCTGATTGGTAAAGACAGGTTCCTAGGAGGGCTGATCAAAGGCAAGTCAGACCCGTATGGAGTCATCCAGGTCGGGACCCAACTCTTCAAGAGCAAAGTCATCAACGACACCGTCAACCCAAAGTGGAATGAAGTGTACGAGGTGAGCGACACGGTTTGACAGCCAGCATCAATCTCAGTTAAAGAGCCCCTATTATACTTTTATGGATTTTTCTCTTTTAGTGTGTTATATTTATTTTTGTCTATATAATAGATATGTAATACAAAAAACACACTTCACTTCAAATGGATCTCTGTCTCCCACAGACAGCACTTTTGTGCCTCGCTGACATTTCTGTTTGAAAGACCTAAATTAGTGATGTCACTAATAGAGAATGCCGGGCCAGTTTTTCATACATGGTGCCCATGGTGCTGCCTGAGGAAGCACACCCCACCCAGTGGCTTGTTTGAATTAGAGCCCGACCAATATTATTGCTGGGCTGATATTAGGCTCTTCCTGGACCATCGGTATCGGCATTTATAATGTCCAATAATTTCTTTTGAAATAGATTTTCAATATCCAATCATCAGAATCATGATAATCATGACAAATAATGGATTCTGATGAATTAATATTTTAAAAATAAAACAAAAACGGACAGTCACCCGTTATTGGGAGAGTGGGAAGAAGTTATATATTATATTAATTTATTTACCTTTTTTATTTCATTTATTTATTTCATTTTGGCCTCATTCATCCAACAATACAGCATACATGGATATACATACATATACATATACATACATGCTATCAACATAAGGAGCACTTTAAACAGCAATGTTTATGAGGATCAAATGTATTTATTTGTATTTTCAGGCCTTGATGTACGATCACTCGGGACAGAATCTGGATATTGAGCTGTTTGATGAAGACACTGATAAAGATGACTTTCTGGGAAGGTACAGCTTCTATTAAAACATCAAAAAGATCACCTTTTTGCCAGAAGGCACCTTCACCCTACTCTGTTTCTTTCTCTTGACGTCCTCTGACCTTTATTAAAGTGGCTATACATACAGATATATATATTTTTTTTATGTGAGGAAAATAAGTTTTTGAACACCGTGCTATTTTGCATGTTCTCCCACTTAGAAATCATGGAGGGGTCTGA
>NC_045744.1:188783-190125 GCF_008692095.1 Etheostoma spectabile
GTAGGTGCATGTCCACTGTGAGAGACATAATCTAAAAACAAAAACAAATCCAGAAATCACAAAATGTATGATTATTTAACTATTTCTTTGTATGATACAGCTGCAAATAAGTATTTGAACACCTGAGAAAATCAATGTTAATATTTGGTCCAGTAGCCTTTGTTTCCAATGTTTCCTGTAGTTCTTCACCAGGTCTGACACCCTGCAGAAGGGATATTGGCCCCCCCTCCACACAGATCTTCTCTAGATCAGTCAGGTTTCTGGGCTGTCGCTGAGAAACATAGAGTTTGAGCTCCCTCCAAAGATTCTCTATTGGGTTTAGGTCTGGAGACTGGCTAGGCCACGCCAGAACCTTGATCTGCTTCTTCCAGAGCCCCCCCTCGGTTCTCCTGGCTGTGTGCTTTGGGTCATTGTCATGTTGGAAGACCCAGCCTCGACCCATCTTCAATGCTCTACCTGAGGGAAGGAGGTTGGTCCCCAAAATCTCCCAATACATGGCCCCGGTCCTCCTCTCCTTAATACAGTGCAGTCCCCCTGTCCCATGTGCAGAAACCCCCCCCACCCCAACGCATGATGCTACCCCCCCATGCTTCACAGTAGGGATGGTGTTCTTGGGATGATCCTCATCATTCTTCTTCCTCCAAACACGGTTAGTGGAATTATGACCAAAAAGTTCTATTTTGGTGTCATCTGACCACATGACTTCCTCCCATGACTCCTCTGGATCCTCCAGATGGTCGTTGGCAGACTTAAGACGGGCCTGGACATGGTCTGGTTTAAGCAGGGGAACCTTCCGGGCCATGCAGGATTTCAAACCATGACGTCTTAGTGTATTACCAACAATAACCTTGGAAACGGTGGTCCCAGCTCTTTCCAGGTCCTGGACCAGCTCCTCCTGTGTAGTTCTGGGCTGGTTTCTCACCTTTCTTAGGATCACTGAGACCCCCCGAGGTGAGATCCTGCATGGAGCCCCAGTCCGAGGGAGATTGACAGTCATGTTTAGCTTCTTCCATTTTCTAATGATTGCTCCAACAGTGGACCTGTCTTCACCAAGCTGCTTGGACATGTCCCCGTAGTCCTGTCCAGCCTTGTGGAGGTGGACAATTTTGTCTCTAGTGTTTTGGACAGCTCTTTGGTCTTGGCCATGTTAGTAGTTGGATTCTTACTGATTGTATGGGGTGGACAGGTGTCTTCATGCAGCTAACGACCTCAAACAGGTGCATCTAATTTAGGATAATAAATGCTACAAATACTTATTTGCAGCTGTATTATACAAATAAATAGTTAAAAAATCTTACATTGTGATTTCTGGATTATTTTTTAGATTATGTCTCTCACAGTG
>NC_045744.1:190205-192339 GCF_008692095.1 Etheostoma spectabile
ACTTATTTTCCTCACTGTATATAAAAAAAAAAAAAAAATTTTTTTTTTGTGTTGATTCTAGAGACCGCTTTGGACAAACTGTGGGCAAACCCCACTTTATTACCGTTGTTAGAGTTAAGGGGGGGCCATATAGTTGCAATAAATGTTTTGCTTAGACAGATTATTATTCATTTACAGTAAGGGAATGCATTTCAAGTGTTGCATACGAAAATTAATCTACTTTACATGTATTGTGAGATCAACCAGGTTTCACTGACACTGTGTCACAAGCCAAAGCACTAAGAAGTTAATAGTAACTTATAATAATAACTTATATTAATATAGCGCATTTCGTGAAACCCAGAGACTTTGTACAAGTAACATCACAGTGGGACGGGCAGCCAGATAGCTCAGTTGGTGGAGCGGCCATCCACGTATAGAGGTGTACTCCTCAACACAGTGGGCCCTGGGTTCAACTCCAACCTGCGGCCCTTTGCTGCATGTCATTCCCCCCCTCTCTCTCCGCTTTCATGTCTTCATCTGTCCTGTAAAGAATAAAGGCCGAATATGCCCCAAAATATGTTTAAAAAAAAAACTAAACATTACAGCGGGACAAGAGAGAAGAAAATAGTATGCCTATAGGAGTATAAGGGAAACCTCTGCCCTAATGGAAGGGGGACCTTAGTAATATGTTGGCTACTGACGTACAACTAAATCACTCATTGTAAAGTTATTTTATGAATGAAAAAGACATATTACATACCTCAGGGCCAATTTGGGGATGGTTTTAAATTATTTACAACCCTGTAGTGGTCTCCATCTGTTGAAAGCCCGACCGATGGTAATGGTTCTGCCCCAGTATCAGCCTCAACTACAACAGAGAACTTCTAAAATTACATTAAATTACAATTAGACCCATATAGAGAAATATCTTTCTTTCCTATACCTGGCTCAACTGACATACACTAACACAGGCTGTTTCAGTGTAACAAAGACATCTGTGACCCGTCAGAATGTTTGACTGGAGCGTCATCTACATGCCGTAAATCATTCTGTGACTTTGTGGGAAAAATTGGACCCAGGCAAAGGCATTACTAAAAACTGTCTAAAAATGGCATTCTTTTCACTGTTAGTCTCGTTTGCTGCTACAGGCCATCTGAGACCATTGTATGAAAAATTACAGAGTTTCAGAAACATTAAAAAGTTACATATAGTCACTTTAAACTCAGAAGACACTTATAATTTATGATGTTTAAATATGGCACTTTTTTATGAACAGCTGAAAGTAAAGGCTCAGTAGTTTATGGATTAACTGAGTACTTATGTGTTCTGTTTTTCATGTCTTTTACAAATCCTATTTGTCTTAAAGAGTGTGTATGTAATATGATTTCACACTACATTTACCTGCTAGTATTTTTTTTTTAAGGACAGGGCCCCTGAAAGCAAAGAGCATCTACAGTGAATCCACAGTGCAACGTTGTGTGACTGACTTCCATTTCCAGCAGAACCCATTAACTGTGAGAACACGCAGTGCCTGAGCCTTGCTCAGTCAAAGTTTTGTGTTGTTTTTGACTTGACTTTGTGACTTTTCAGTGTGATGATCGACTTGGCCGAGATCAAGAAGGAACAAAAAGTTGATATGGTAATCTCCTCCTCTCTTCAGTGCCTTCAGCAGCCATCCATCTTAGACTCAAATACTTAGTAAAGCAGGAAATGTTTTTATAGTGAAATCTCTGCTCCTATGTGCACATTACCGTGGTCTTCCACACTGCACTTACAAGAGGTCAGCTGTCACTCAAACCCTGTGGGCGCCACTCACGTTTATTGGATTTTCTATTGATAAAGTTTTTGTAAGTTACATATGTTTGTCCTCTTTTCAGCATTGTGCATATTCAGCACAATACTTGCTTCTAGTTTTCTTATTAAAAAATGTTTTAATTAATTTGACCAACCGGTATGCACCAAATATCAACCGAATAAGCTTGCATTGTTGCTAAAATTATGTAAAATTACATAGTATAAAATATAACATCATTTTGAATACACTTTTTATATGAAGTAGATAAATAAAAAGTAAAGAAAGGCATACTTGTAACTTAAATCCCTTTAAAGGAACGCCATTGTTTGTTGAAATAGGGCTTATCACAGTCTCCCC
>NC_045744.1:192349-199692 GCF_008692095.1 Etheostoma spectabile
ATGTTGCAACACCGGCAGCGCTGCCACTAGCTCCAGTGGTGCTCATAAGTTTACATACCCTTGCTGAAGTTGACTAAAAAGAGGAATAAAAAAAAAAACATCTTTTGTAAATGGATCTTAATGCCTTAATAAAAAAATGGAAATATCCAACCTTTCAAGAACAACAATTTTCTTTGTGAATGAATAATGTGTTGTAAATAAATAAATGTTCTGCCTTAAAATACAGGGGGAATAAGTATACATACCCATATGTTAAATTCCCATAGAGGCAGGCAGATTTTTACTTAAAAATACTGGATATATAAATCATTGCTGTGTCATTGTGAAGAGCAGCAAAAAGAACTATCTGTGAAAATGTCCTAGTAGTGCAAAACCCTTTCTCGCTGTTTGTCTGTTTTTTCATTAGAGAGAATGTGTTGCTACGGGGTGGAAACTGTTTATTTTCTTTGTCTGCAGTGGTGTGATATGGAAGAAGTGGCGACAGGGAAGCTGCACCTCAAACTGGAGTGGTTATCTCTGCTGTCCACACCTGACAAGCTGGACCAGGTACAGAGCCACTGCTTCACTTGCAGAAAACTGAGCACTTCATTCACATTATTAAGATGTCATCTGGGACTCGGGGGGAAGGGAAATTTAACCTTGTGCAAAATTCTTCCCATGAAACTCATAGGACCCATTTGACCAAAAACTAAGCTGTATCTTTTCTGTCCCTCATAGGCTCTGATGAGCATAAAAGCCGATCGTGGTCAAGCCAATGACGGCCTGTCGTCTGCGGTGCTTGTTGTCTTCCTGGATTCAGCCAGAAACCTGCCGGTAAGTCGGTCTGGTCAAACTTCCTGGTGTGCACTTGCAGTAAAGCATTCCAGTTTAATCTTAGAGAAATACAGATTTCTACTGAGCCCAGGTGAAGACAAAGGTTATTAATGGATGATCGGAAAAGCAGCTTTCCATAAAGATATGTGGGGGATGATATTTTGTTAAATCTAAAACTTGTCTACTGAAGCCCATTTTTACCACAAAGTGTGTGTGTGTGTATATATATATATATATATATATATATATATATATTCATAATTTGATAGTTTTTGAAGTTTCCACCTGTCTGGTGCTGGAGTTCTGACCATTCTTGGGAATAGACGAAGTGGATTTCCCACCCAGTTTTAGTTTGTAGGTTCAAGTTCACACAATTTAATGTTTTTTGGATTTCTTTTCTGTTGGTTAATCCATCTTAAATTTGTAGTAGAAAGATTAAAATAATATTTAATATTATATTAAAATAATAGTAAAATATGTGTCCCATAATATGTCCCATAATACATAATCCCCAAATCAAACATTGTGCTTGTTCATTTCAATGAACACACCAAGATATATTTAGCTTTTATATGGGCGGTCCGAAGAGAAAGAGCATCAGCATCTGACTGAGCAGATGGACATGAGGAAACCGACACTTTCAGAGGCCTAACCATTTTAATTGGACCTGGTGCCTCAAAATCTGAAAATATAACTAATACCTTTGCAGTTTCTCTTACACTATATAATTGAGTAGTTTGCTTTATTCATTTTGTGAAGACTATATAGGAATACTAATTTAATATGTATTTGTTTTTATGCAAAGGTCTTTGGCTGCTACTGAATATAAGCATTTACTCAGCAGTGGTGTAATTTCTTTGTGGTAGCTGAACTGTCACTGCACCTTTACTGTAAGTCTATTTTGTCTCAGGATTTTCTAGTATGAATAACTTTATTTCTTAGTGTAAACTCTGTAGTGCAGGCCTCACCTTCCTCTTTTCAGCCTTCTTCTCTTCTTCTTCTTCTTCTTCTTCTCCTTCTTCTCCTCTCCTCACTTGCTCCCCCTCTGAAGAGCGTCTTCGAGGGGAACTTGGGCTCTGGCTACTTAAAAGAGAGGCGGGCGGCAGGCCTCGTGTTTTGCGAGAACACTGCCTCTCTCTATAGGACCTTATTTGTGAGTCTGCTGGTTGTTTTCTGCATCCTAGAGTTGTTTGGCCAATGTCAGAGTGCCATTACCTCTTTTTTTTGGTTTGCATTGTTTGCCTGATGAGCATGAATTCTGACTAGTGCATGAGAAATTCTTAATATCATTGTTTGTTATAAATGTTATTTGTTGAAGTTTGACTAATTACAAAGCTGTACAACATGACAGCAACATGGGACCACAAATTTATTAAACAACGGTGAAGATTCATTTTTGAGGACTATTAAAAGCCTCCCTTTTTATTTATAAGGAATGAATGATCCCACATGTTGTACATTCAGATTTCACCCCAGAGTTCTACTCTGGAAAGTGGAGATGCCGGGTGTGCCACGCCAGAGCCCGTATCTCTGTAGGTGTCTCGTGACATAAAAAAAAAGTAGCATAAAAATGTGAATGTAGTCTTTTGAATCTAGTGTAATTTTTTTGCACTTGTCAATCAGATTTAATCCTGAGAAGTGAGTTTTAGACAAGTTTACTCAACTTCAACATCGTTATTTAAAAAAAGATTTTAGTTAACAAAAACCTTTGATATTTTAGTCTAATCATACTCATAGACAATTAACATTTTAGTCCAATAAGAGGAGATTTGACATGTTAGTTTGTTTTAGTCATCAATGTTTAATTGGTAAAAAAGTTTTAAAACATTTAAGTGTACTTAGTCTTGTTACTTTTCTCTCAGAATTCTGACTTTAAACGATTTTTCCACATTCCTCTTCCGCACATTTCTGATTAATTCTAAGAGGAAGGAATGCATTTGGATCTGTGTAAGGCACTGAGAGCAGCTGGGGGGGGTCTCTGTGGATTGCTTTCCCTCCAACCTTCCTGTGTAAGCCCCATTGTGTGTGAACAGGTTTTCCCCCTTAGTCTCAGCACATGGATGGATACCACTCCATTAAAAAAGCTATTTTATTTGATTAATTTTAAAGAAATGCACAGACGTTTTAACAGGAAATGACATTAACAATGAAATGTGTCATGTAATTTGAACTGAGTGCCTGTAGGGGTCAATGATGAGTCAATGCCCCTTTAATTTACCTGCCTACTTGAAAAATGTCAGTGCATTGTATAACATTCTTCAAATTCACCTCTGGTCCTATCACCGATCTGACAAATATCCATTTCAGATCAGAGTTTAACAAAGTTCTGTACCATTAATTACAATTTTTCACATTTCAAAAACTACCAGAATATCCACTTGTGTATAACCCTTGTGTTGTCCTTTGGGTCCCAGAGCCCCTCCTGTATTCACTTGTATTGCTCTGCTACCGTCACCTCGGCCTCTGGGGTCCCGAGACCCATTCTGCACTCGAACATGTATCTCACTGGCCTAATCTCGTCCTCCTGGGTTGCAGAGTCCCGTCCTGCAGTCAAACACATTTCCAACTACCCTCATCTTGTCCTCCAGGGTCCCAGAGACCCGTTCTGCAGTCAAACACATTTCCTACTACCCTCATCTTGTCCTCCTGGGTCCCAGAGACCCGTCCTACAGTCAAGCGCATTTCCCACCACCCTCATCTCGTCCTCCGGGGTCCCAGAGACCCATCCACAGTCAAGCGCATTTCCCACCACCCTCATCTCGTCCTCCGGGGTCCCAGAGACCCGTCCTAAAGTTGAACGCATTTCCCACTACCCTCATCTCATCCTCCGGGGTCCCAGAGACCCATCCTACAGTCAAACACATTTCCCACTACCCTCTTCTCGTCCTCCGGGGTCCCAGAGACCCGTCCTGCAGTCATAGACATTTCCCACTACCCTCATCTCGTCCTCCGGGGTCCCTGGGACTCAAAGGACGAGGCGGGATTGTGGTGGAACCTACGTATAATCGTATAAAAATAAAATGTCTTCGAGACCTGAAGGTTGAGGCCATGATGGTAGTTGACATGAAATGAAAAAGGCCCCGGCGACCCCCAAAGCACAATGCCAGGATAATACAAAATGTAAATAAAATAAACAAGTCCCCATGACACGAAGGACAAGACAAGAGATATATATCATGTTATGGTAATTTTGCATTTTTAACCCTGAGGTCACTCGCCTGGTAGTGCTGCACCTAGTGGGATGGCACAGGTCTCGCCAGAGGAAAACTGCTCACAGTGGATTGTTCTTTCCCTTGGATCTTCATTTAATCTCTCTCCATTTAAATTAATGAATTTCATCTAATGCTGTGGTGTTCTAACTAGAGTGCAACCAATATATTTTAGTTAAGTTACCGTGACGCTACCAGATTGCGGACACGTACCTTTACAGAGATGATTTGCAAAACATGTTTATTTGTTATTTAAATAACATATAGTTTGCATTCAGTGTTGTATATCCTCATTAGATGCTTTTGTAACTTTAAAAATGTATAATATAGTTATAATTACTTACTAAGTATTTGTTGGACTCTAGTTTTGACCTCATTTCCAGGTTTAAATGTGGTATGACATTAACCATTTGATCATCCATGTCGTCTCTCTGTCCCAACATTTGGTGATCCCGGCGGTGGTGGTGTGTTCTGTCTTTCTCCTAATCCTCCTCCCTGCATGCCCCTCTTTCCCTAATAACCTGCTGGTGTTTGTGTGTGTTGTTTGCTCTCTCCTGCCTTGTCCCTGGGGGGAAATCAAAGCGCAATCCGTTAGAGTTCAACCAAGCGGGGCTGAAGAAGGCCTCGGTCACAAAGGCCATCAAGGTAATGCCCTGTACACCCATATTTCTCTGACATGCAGGAGGGATACAGGGGAATGCAGTGACAGGTGTTCACACAGGCTGATATACTCACACATGCAACACATATTTGTACAGAATGGCCAGAACTATGTGTACACCTAAATATCAATAACAGCATACGCTCTTCTGGATTCAGATGTTGAACCTGGCTGCAGGGATTTGCTCCCATTCAGACGCAAGAACATTAGTGAGGTCAAACACTGATGCTGGGTGATCCGGTCTGGCTCACAGTCAGTGTTGGATGGGTTTGACATCAGGGCTTAGTGCAGGCCAGTCTAGCTTTGCCGGAATTTAGGAAAACCATTTCTAGCTTTTTGCACAGGGGTATTGTAATTTAAAGACACACAGTTAGCATACCTACCGTTGTAAGTTATAGCAGTAACATTTTTCCTTTCATTGGAACTATTGGGCCTTGCCCAAACCAGGAAAAAAAGCCCCAGAACAAGAGTACATAAAGGTGTCCATGAAGTGTACTGTAGTTTAAAGTAAGCACAGAGATGAAGTCTTTTAACAAGGACATAAATACAGAATGTCTAATTCTGAATGTTGGTAGTTTAGTGTGCATTAGTTTCCTACGGATGCTTTTTGCTGTAATATTGACATATCACCCATGTACGTTTTAAAAAGTTCTGTAGTTTGTAGTTTCTACACTTTCACACCCAAAGTTCACAAAAGTCATTCAACATGATAATAAAGATGTCAAAATGTGAATTAAATGTAGTATTTGTACTCCGTTAGTGGTTTTATTGTTGAAAAAGTCTATAACTTGACTACAATTACATCAGAAATGATAGATATCTTATCAAATAGCCAACCTCCAACCAAATCATTTGATCGTTTGTGAATCCTTGTTGGAAAAAAAAAGTTCGGGGATCTATGACAATGTGTTGTATTATGAAAATTATCAAGAGGTGAAATTTCATTCTCAATAAATTCTACTTGAAGTGAGTGAAAGCTCACTGGGTGGTGTAGCCAGCATGGGGCGCTGCAGCAGCATTTAAAGAGGCTCCAAAAGGTACTGACTCAAATAATTCTAACCATGTGTGTTCTAAATAACAACTGAGTTGTCCAAAAAACACGTACACGTTTGATTCTAAAGCTTTTTTCTAAAGCTTTTCTTCAAAACTAATCTGGTGAGTTTTCAGACTTCCGGGTTTGGGGCCATTAAAAACTTTGACTTTCCCTCGTAACGTCATTCCAGAAAAAGTAACTAATTTTGCCATCAGGTGCTGAAATGTCTAATAAACATTTTAGAAGTTTTTTAGTGATAAATGACATGGTAATTTTGATTATATTAAGCAAAAAATATGCTATAACAGTTCAGCTGAGCCTAATCTCAACCAAAGCAAAAGTTCTAAATGCCGATGACTCTATCGCGGCATCTTTTTTAGAGATATTTGTTACTAATTGAGACCGGCTGGCCAGCGTGTATGCCCTCCAGCGCTTGCAAAGCACACACTCGCAGGTGCGTGCTGCTTAGTTTTATACGTGCAAGTGCCATTAGTAACTTCTCCCTAGTTTTGTTCCTCTCGCTTGCAAGATGTGACGTAAACCTGACGCCATCTAATACTTGTTTATGTAAAACCAGTTTTTCTTCTTTTGCAGTCTGGTAAGAAGGTGACCAGCGTTCCAAATCCCTTTGTCCAGTTCACAGTGGGACACAAGTCCTACGAGAGCAAGGTGAGACCGAAGTGTGATATAAATCTTGTGTTTCCTTATATCTCAAAAACCATTTGAACCTTGTAACTTTGCAGTAGCAAAAAACTTGAACTACTGACAACTTTACCTTTCAGTTGACCAATTGTTCAACATTTTTGGAAATTCATTTGCTTTTGTTCCAAGGATGAGATGAGAAGATGCATATCCAACTCATAAATATCTGAGCATAAAGATTAGATATTGGGAATCAGGTACTGTATTCTGACTCTTCCAAAGTCCCAAATTCCACTACAAACACTCACTAGTTACCCACCAATAATTTGTGTATTAAACTACACATTTTAATTATTACATGTCTGTTTGTGTATGAATTTAGACAGTAAAAAAAACCTAAAAAAAAACTAAAAACAATCTGCCCTCAGGCTGCATAATATATGTAAGCTGTTCAGTAAAGCAAGCAGAGTATTTGAGGTTAGTTTGTCTAGTGGACATTGCATTGGCTGCTATGAAACTGTGAAACTGTTTAAATTTGGAAAGACTTTGTACTTTGAAAGGTTAGTTAATTACTTAAAGCTAGCAAATTCAATTCAATTTCAATTCAATTTTATTTATAGTATCAATTCATAACAAGAATTATCTCAAGACACTTTACAGATAGACCACACTCCGGAATTTACAAGGACCCAACAGTTCTAGTTTCCTCCAGAGCAAGCAACAGTGCGACAGTGGCGAGGAAAAACTTCCTTTTAGGCAGAAACCTCGGTCAGACCCAGGCTCTTGGTAGGCGGTGTCTGACGGGCCGGTTGGGGTTAGAATGAAGATGTCTCCTATAGCAGTTAAGTGCAGCCACTGCACATTTGGCGGGCAACTACTATTGTAATTATTGGCGCAATGACTATTATCGCCCATACTTATTATTATTCTTTTGCCAGATTTTTGTCCCGCTACTAGTCCCGGAGCGTTGCCAACACGCGCACAC
>NC_045744.1:199702-209707 GCF_008692095.1 Etheostoma spectabile
AAAACGTGTGTAATGATCGGGAATGGTGTGCTATGACTTTTCTAAGAGATTTCCCACGCGGTTTTCACGAAATTGGCAAAAAACTGCGAAATATTTCTCATAGACTTGAATGGGAAATGTTCTGAAAATTGCTCAACATCGCTCAAAACGCCACCTCTTTGGGACTGTGTTGCCATACTTTAATGTAGAAACATGATTAAAAGTTTAATCCGAAGACAAGAAGTTGGCGTTTATTGGGCTGAATGGGCGTTTAGATATCAAGCACGGTTTCTCCCAAATCCCAGTTTATGTATCGTCCCGTTTTCAGACCATCTCAGATTTTCCAATGTGTGTATGTGGTGGAATGTTGAGAGCTAGGAGGACAGAGTGGGGAGATTAAAAAAATCATCTTGGTTTTCTCTCTATAACTTGCTCCCACACCAACAATTCTAACTTGTCATGGCCAATGTATGCATCAAAACGTGTGAATTCTTGTCTAGTTTCAGCCAATTTGCACATGTATGCGATATGAATTATATTTTTCGCTCAGCAACCTTTCAAATTACAAGACTACCCAATCTTCCTCCGTTCACTGCAAACATCGTCCACATTTTTATTAATTGCAATTGGCTATGTCTGCATACAGTTTGGTATTTTCACAGGACTTTTTATCCTCAAAATAACTTCAATTACACAGATAGTGGCAGTTTTGCAGTTGGCCTAGTCTGTGATCATCCCTTGATACGTTGTTTTCCTCCCCCCTAACTCCTCTCTTTTGTGTCCTCTTCCAGACTAGATATAAAACCAATGAACCTGTGTGGGAGGAAGCATTTACATTCCTCATCCACAACCCCAAAAGCCAAGAATTGGGGGTTGAGGTACGGAGGTGCTCCAGTCTCATGTCTATAAGCAGTTAAATCTTGACCATGTGAGTTGTGACTCACAAATATTCCATTAGCATCACATGTTTTTGTACCCTGTGCGTTTTAGGTGAAGGATGAAAAGCACGAGTGTTCTTTGGGGACGTTATCACTGCCTTTGAGTCGTCTGCTGGAGGCAAAAGACATGACGTTGACCCAGCGCTTCCCTCTAAAGAACTCTGGACCAAGCTGCACCTTGAAAATGAAAATGGCTCTGCGGGTAGGAAGACAATCTGTAGATGATGAAAACTATTTTTGGTTTGTCATGGCACCATTAGATCAGCTTGCAGGGGTTGCCTAATGTGGTTTAGCTCACTTTCGCTCCAAGCATTAAGAACCTTTTTTTTAAATCCCAATTTGGGATTCCCAAAGTGGCCTTAGATATTGCCCCTTTACTGGAAATATTCTAAAAAAGCAGAAATAGTTTACGTTTTTCTCACCTGATTTGGGAAAAAAACAGAATTGGGGTTAGATAAGGCATCTGATCTCACATGTTGTAAAACTGTCAACCTTTGACTCATTTTCTTTGTACATGTTTTATTTCAGGTGTTGTGCTTGGATAAGAACACTCCCTCATCCTCAGACTCCACCCCATCCTCCGTAGAGGTCCAAAAGAACAGCTCCTCCAACCAAACCCCACGGCCCACCATCTCTTCTGATCCTGTGCCTTCCTCCTCCACATCCGCCATCCCATCAGTGTCGGCCCAGGACCTGCTCAACCGGCGTAGGGAGACCGACGATCCCTTTAGGTCTCCGGGAAGCACAGACTTGGGGCTGGGTGGAGGAAGAGGAGGTGGTCGGGGTCTAGCAGAGACCGGAAGGAGCACCTCCAACCTGGCTATCTCTGGGTCCCAACAGTACCTGGTTGGAGGCAAAGAGCCAACGCCCAGCATCGCCTCGGACATCTCCAACCCCTTTGCTGCTCAGGAGCTGCAGCAGAGACTCCAGCAGCTTCAAAAGTATCTATCAACCAATCATATATGTATTTATCTGTCCATCTAATTATCATCTATCTAACCTTGTGTAGAACACATTTTTCTATATCTTTGTAAAATATGGAAAATATTTGTAAAAACAACCAAAAAAACTGATCCGCTGTATGGTGTCCGGGAACAACTTGAACCAGAGATGTCTGACTTCAAGATCCAGGAAGATTTATTGAGATGCCAGATGAATGACAGTTTGAACATGAAGTTGCACGTGAAGTTACATGTTAAGTGTGATGTGGTTGTTCTGGGTTACACACATCACTATAAGAAGTCCGAAAACGGGACCTTTCCTACAGCCGCCCCAGATTTACCTTAGAAATCTAAACAATCCAGACACGAGTCTAGTCTGGCAGGACAGGGAGGTGAATGATAAGAGCCACGGTTGAAGGTAGGGGTCCTGACTCTGTTGTCTGCTCCATGTGCAATCTGGGAGATCCCTCCAATTGGCCACAATTCTCGGAGGTAGCTGTGGGAGCTGGAGAATTCTTTACTGTTAAGGTACTGCTTTGCTAAGAAAGCGCTGACCCTGGTACCAGCAGCTCTGTGCTCCTATCTCAACCAATTTATTTCCCCTGGTTGGTATCAACTGCTAAACGAGGGCTAGTCTGCTGTTTCTTCAGAGCCACACATGACCTTGGGGTGAGGAAGGCCACCTTGACTCAACCACTGGAGTCCTTAGTTCTGAGGTAGTCTACAGAGCTGTTAGCCTTCTCCAAAGCGTTGCAGAACACATAAATGTCCCTAAGGCTGTTTGGTGTGTCCAGCTCGGGGCAGCTGTAGACTCTGGGAATGGTGATGTGCCAAAGCTCAGCTATTTCTCTTTTCCCGCTCCTTCCAGGCCTGGAGCATGTTATCAGGTAGATTGCCCCACTCTCTATGCTTTGCCAAAAGCAGTTGCACCATCATCTTTGCTCTTGTGGTGAAGGACACCTGATGACCAATGGGGTCATATTTTGTTGCTGGCGCTTAAAGAGGTCTGTGGGAAGGTCTGGGTTGGCAGTGCCAATAAAGTCCGAGCCCTGACTCCTGACCATCTGGCTGGCCCTGCGCTATACAAAGCTCAGAACTTTCCGCCTGGCATCTGAGGAAAGGTGGCTGATGACTGCTCCTCAGTTGCTTGCCTAAATGTCCATCCTAACCTGTTTTTTTTTGGCCGCTGGCCCGCAAGGGGGGCCAAGTCGAACAGATTCTTTTGGGGTAATAAGATGGAGGTAGTCCAAACCGATAAGGAGAACTTGCTGAGCTCTTTAACTGTTCTGTAGAAGAGGCCTTGGAGGTGGTGGAACATCTTCTGCAGGATACTGACTGGATGTGTGTTTAGCCAGTCCATATGTTGGGCAATGAAAGCTCTCTTGATGTGGTACATTCTGCATGGCTGAGATGCAGGCGACAGCATAAAAGACACTCCCGCTGCATGCAGGACCTGGAGATCCTGGTGTACGGTTCTGAGGGGCTAGTCCTCAGGTTGGCCTTCAAATCCAACTCCATGGTCAGCCACATGTAACCAAACTGTCCTCTCTGAGCCATCGTCCAGGACAGAATGTGACTCCAAGGTTCAATCTCCATTGCATAGTAATACTTTACTGACCTTCAACAGCACGTTCCGTCCATCATGTAGCTCTGTCTTGACCCTTTTCTGCCTTATCTGGAGCCATCCTGTTCAGCTCTAGGAGGACCAGCAAGTGTCTCTTATTGCAGCTCTTTCAGGTCATCTTTAGATCCAACTCTGCTGCTCTGTGGGCTTGTCCACAGCGCCAACACCTGTTGATTTTGTCTGTTGTGAATATATACCATACGAAAAAAGAAAGTGATACAGTAAGGCGTCCGCTTTTCTAATATATCCCATGAAAAGACAAAACCTGACTTTGCTGCCCTATCCATGACACTGCTCCAAATTCATTGGTTCCTACTTAATATGTAAAAGGAAAACAGATTTTTTTTTTTTTATAATTGGATCACATATAATATTATTTGAAAAATAAGGCTCAGTGATTCTTTTGAAACAGCTTTTCACTGTAATTTGTATCAAACAAAGGAGAAAATAGTGTGGTGCTCTAATAAGTATTTGTGGCAGCAGGGCTGTACATGTGGGATTGAGTTTTAAAAAAACTCCAATATGTGACCTAGTGAGGACATTTCTACGGATCTGAAAACATACCTGACTGATCTGTAGTTCTAACTTTCACACACTTTCTAAAAACACTCATGATACATGAACATGAGGTGTTGTTTTTGATGTGTTAAACACCTCTCTCTCTCCCTCTCTCTCTAGTGGTTCAGGCCTGAGTCCTTCCCAGCTGGGTGAGATCCAGCTGACAGTCCGACACAGCTCTCAGAGGAACAAACTCATCGTGGTCGTTCACGGCTGCAGGTACGAACCAATAAGAGCGAGGAATTTCTTCCAAAACTGCTCTCTGTATTGGCTGAATGTTTTAAGTAATATTCATTTGTTTTCCCGCCACAGAAACCTAATAGCGTTCACTGATCACGGCTCAGATCCTTACGTCCGCCTCTACCTGCTTCCTGACAAACGGCGGTCAGGCAGAAGGAAAACTCACACGGTCAAGAAAACCCTCAACCCAGTATACGATCAGACGTGAGTCCCAATGCTTTTAGAAAACTGTATTGTTGAACCGTTTTGTTAGTTTTAGTTTAGTTTTATTTAGTGGCTGAGTAGTAAATGTGCTGTGTGCTCTTCCTGTCTCTGCCTGCTCAGGTTTGATTTCAGTGTCTCCCTTGTGGAGATCCACAGACGGACTCTGGATGTCGCAGTGAAGAATGGTGGAGGCCTGCTCTCTAAACACAAAGGCCTTCTGGGAAAGGTACAAACTTGCAGGGCTGGCACATTCTAGACATTAATTAAACCCTGAGGAGCTGTCTTAAAGTAAATATGTTTTAATATGTTAAAATATATTTTAACATATTATTATTGTTTTCCTGATGAATTCTTATGGACTTCAGAGTTTTGATGATCTGTCAGTTTGATTAAAACCTAAAATAGTGTTTCATTTGCAAAAAGAGCATGAGAGAATATGGTCTTTTAATATTTTAAATCAATGCAGTCATTTAAATTGAGTCTTTATTTCTCCTCCTTGTTTCATCAGGTTCTGGTGGATTTGAGCCATGAGGACATCGCTAAGGGTTGGACACAATGGTTAGTCTTTGATTTCACCCTTTTCATTTATAACACAACAATCAAGAGAAACGGCTCTCACAGAGCTCACGTTAATGTATCAGGATCAGAATCGTTACCAAGTGAGCGCCATTCGCCAAGATTACTCTGAATTGTTTCTTACATAAATCCCATTCTGATTATGTAAGTTTTTACATTAAAAGAATTTGCCTTGGTCTTTAGTGCAAACAAATAAAATAAAACAATATGATCACGTAAAAATTAAAGCAAAGTATTGCAACAGTCAAGAACATAAACGTAGCATTATGGCCATTGTAGGAAAATAAAAAAAATAAAAAAGCCAGGAAAAGGGGGTCATAGTTCGAGATTAAAGTTATTTATTTTATTTGAAAAAACTTCTATATAGTTATATATAACTTATTTATTTTCTGGGATTACATTAGCTAATTTAGAGAAAATATTATATATTATATATTAGATAATGTAATATGTTGGACTATTACTTTATCTGGCTGTGTTTTTCAATTTTCTTCCTACAATGGCCCTAACATATATTTTATTATATATTTCTTTTCAATTATTATTTTTTTATTTATGCAGGTACAACATCAGTTTCAGACAGACAAACAATAATATTAACACGATTTACCAAATAGTACGTACAATATTTTAAACGTAAGTGCCAAGTAGACTTAAAACACTAAAGTACCAAAAACAGGAACCAGTGAGAGTCTCAGTGCTCTGTGACGGACAGCATTCAGCTCTGCATTCATGTACACAACGGTAAGAATGTGGCAGCAAAAAGCCCTTTCCTGGCATTAAATAACTACCAGAATTTATTACGAAAGAAAAACCTTAATTTCAACTTCACTTTCTTTAAAAGATGTTCAATATGTAACTCTAAAAAAAAACAACCTCTATAGGTTTTTCTAAGCCGTGTGTGCCTTGCTGTGTGTGCATGTGGTGAATGTGGGCGTAGCCGCTGTCCATGGTGCTGAAATACGTGAGGAAATAGCTAGGATGAAAGGCGCTCTCCACAAGCTCAGGAGTAAGGTCTGTTTAGTCTCTTGTAGCTGACATTGTTTCTCCCGTGTCTTTCTCCTTGCTCACACTCGCAGGGGCTGCTAACGTAACCATGGTAACAGTGTAACATGAAAAAAATAAAAGGTGTGCGGGAGGTGGCTGGGAGGCACTTATAGATATCAATATGAAAACTTGTTGTGATAGATGTTGTGTTTGACAAAATGTTGTTATTGCAACTCATTAATTCATGTGACCTAAATATATTTTTTATGTCTCTGTATCATGTCATATTACATGAATATATGAACACATAATCATGTCCATAAAGTGCTATTTTCAAGGCCAAGAGTGAACTTTTAAGCCTGAATAATTTGGGTCTGTAACGATATGGAAAATAAAAGCAAAGTGGCGAGACTCAGCTCCACGAACCTGTGTCGCAGAATTGTTCCCCCTACACAAAATGATGCCATGTGGCAGAAAAAAATGTGTATTACGTTTTCTGCTATTTGCTCGCTCAAACTCACTCGTTATGAATGCTGTGATTTGATTAGATCCCTGCTGTGGGAGTTTGAATGCAATGACTGATCAGAGCCAGTTAAAGGAGAAGGACCAAGCTGGAGTTTTTTTTAAATGAAAGCCTCTTTCTCCTCCTGCAGGTATGAGCTGAGTGAAGATGGCCTGATGAAGCCTCAGCAACTATAGACGGCAACATCATAATCATCATCATCATTATTATTATTATTACTACCATCACATTACCACATTTAAGTTTACAGTATGGCTTTTATGTTTCCATTATTCTATGTGTACAAAAAGAAATAGAACAGCAGCTTTTGACACTCATTTAATCACATCAGTCGCAAGGCAAACCTACCCTTTAAGAAGTTAAAGGCTGATAGACTAAAGGGAGTTTAGGAAATGTAAAATACTGTTTAAGTCTATATTTCATATTAATAGGAGAAAGTATAGCAGCTTTAGATGAAGACAATCATTTTTTTGTCGTCGTATCAGTTTCCTGCCTGAAGCACAACGATGTACAAGATTGTAAATATAAAACCGAGGGCACCTTCTCCAGATAACAGAGAGCTGTGGTCTCTTATTTTCCATTTTATTTTATTTTATTAATTCATTTTTTTTTATGAAAAACATTCTGGACAATGACTCTGAAGCAGAACAGACAGAGACGCGGTGTATTTAACATTTCACCCCCGTTGGTTTTGCTACTGCAGCTTTACTTTGCTTTATTCCACCGTAATAATGTGTGTAATAACAAAGTGAAAAGAACTATTAATATGGTTTTAAATCCGATCCAGGTACCAATTTTTTCAGTTCTTTTCTGTCTGTTAATACACTTTTTATGCTGAAACAAGGCCGTTGTTAAGTGTAACCTGTTTAGTTTTTTTAAACTGAATATATTTGCACATCTGTATGTTTTTATCTGTTGGGGATTATTTTTACTTTAGGTGTAATTTAAACGTTGCCTAAATTCCTCTTGATTCAACATGATTAAACATTGAAACATTAAAGTGTCAAGTCTTAAAATAATATAAATAACCTTTTTTCAAGGAGTTGTGGTTTAAAGTGTTCCTTGGTGAGCTTGAGAGGTGGATTTGACTTTAACATTGCTATGTTGAGCTAAGATAATCAATTGCAGCTCACTTTATTTATGTTGAACTATTCCTTTAGGTTATTCAAGCGGTATTATAGCACCAACTGCAAGACCCGCCCTTCTACAGCATTTGCGCACTATGATTGGCCAGGTGTCCATGCTTGCTCGAGGCTATCCTAATCTTGACTACTCGAGGTTAATGCCCAAGCCCAACCTGCTGCGTAGCGACCCATATTAACACCTGTTCATATGTCAAATCTTGGCTTGAAAAGTTGACTCCAAAAATTAGACATTAGGTGTAAATGGGCTGTGTAAATGGGCTTGTTTGTGTTCATTTCTGCTCCATTCATTCTGAGTATGAATCATCATTAGTCTTAACTTTTTATGTAACACGTTGAAACTATGAGTAGTCTGAAGCAGACACAGACTGCTGTTGAAAAGGACATTTCCCTTTTAGTTGTTATGGTTACATACACACTTGTTTCACGCACATTAAGCACCACTTTGCTTTGAAGGGCTTGTTTAAAGGGATGATATCAGTAACCACTACATAGAAAACAGACTCCTTCATATCAAGCACATTAAATAAATACATATGTTGTCTATGTGGCCCTTCGAAGCCAAAGAGCAGCGATACAGAGAATGCTAGTGTGACCTTTGACCTTCAAAACACAAATACAGATCTCTGTGAGCCTCAAGAAAGTATTATACACATATGTATGTAAACTGTTAATTTTTTGTTAACTTTTAATGTTTTTTATTTGGGTTTTGCAGCTGTCTCTCTCTTTGTCTTGTGTTTTATTGAGTAAGAATCCCACTGTGGATTGGAGAGCTTCTCTGGATGCCGGCTTCTTGTCTCTGCCATGTTAATTTATCTTGTGCCTTGAGATTCACATGACCATGTATAAAAAGAACCAAGAAAATGCTCCAACAGTTTCCTATGTTTCTGAATGTCTCCTAAATGCCTTTTATCAAACAAATAAAGAGCTCTGGCTATAGCAGCATGAAGCTGTGCAGCACTGTGGCGTCTGACCATTTCATTTTTATCATAGGTCATTAGCTGGTGGAATTTAATTCTTGATATATCTATATAAGGTGATAGTAGGCTAATTCTGTAGTTGTCATAATGTCTGAGTCTACCATAACTTGTTTTCGGGATTTATCATTTATGTTAATTGGTCTTCTTTTGGCTCCAAATTATGTAGTTTTTTGTTTAACTCAAGGACATTTTGACACATCCAATTCTTCATTAAAATTAGTTTAGTGTAGGGTGACCTGGTTATATCGTTTTTATTAATCTGTGTGTCATCTTTATTACTGTAGGGATTAATGATTGAACCTGTTAGATTATTTTGATGAATCATTACTTCTGGATATTGGTGTCAAGAGACAACACACACACACTCAGACAGAGTACTTGTCATTTTTTGCTGTTGGTCATAAATAAGAATTGTGCCAGTGGAAAATGATTGCATGTGGGTATTTAAAATGTGTGAGACCATGTGGGTATGTCTATCCTTATAAGGACCATATGTCCTCAAACCCCACTCTGAGTGTTTTGTATAGTATTCCTGCAGCAGAATATTCACATGGCCCCAGCTTTGCTGTGCTGTTATTTGGTTTAAAATAAATTCACCAAAATAATGTTCTTTAAAAGGGATTTCCTGGGAATATGGGCTGTGGGGCCTTTTGTTATTTACCTTTTGGTAGTTTATTATAAATAAACTAAAATGTACACAGGGGGATGGTCCACTACAGTAAACGTTCTGTGCCTTCTGCCATATCATCCCTAAATGAAGCTCCCCAACAGTGATTGGTGGCATCATTGGATCATCTTCTTGTTACTTATAAGTTGTACTGTATATGCTGCCCACAAGGTGTGCCAGTGGAACCCGGAGGGAACTGTACATTACAGGGTGTTTGGGGTATAGGTGTCTGTTTGCTGTATGTATGTATGTATATTTGTAAGGCCCTGGCCTGTACAGACTGTGAAATCACAGTTTCTCAGTGGACAATAAAGACTATCTATCTCAGGAGTCTTTTTTGTCTGACAGTGGCCCTGATTTCAACTCTCAACCAGGATTATTTCCTACAGTATATAGTATAGTATATCCTGAACCAGAGTGGAGAGCTCTGTTAAGTCACTCTAAAATATAATACATCCCAAAAGGTTGCTCACGTCACATCTACGTCTTCAAGCTCAGTTGGAGGCTGCGCAGTACTGCTCAGCATCACCGGGAAAGAGCTTCTACATAGACAGTTAAAGAAGTGGACCAACAGGTCTCGTTGCTCTGGACGGAGACCAGTGAAGTCTATTAGAAGTTCTTTCCCGGTGATGCTGAGCGTTACTGA
>NC_045744.1:209717-213732 GCF_008692095.1 Etheostoma spectabile
ACTGAGCTTGAAGACGTAGATGTGACGTGAGCAACAAGGTCACAGAGCCTTTTAGACATTGTCATGTGTCTTTGGAAATAAACAATGGACAAATAGAGTAATGAAACCCTTCAGACGTAAAGTTATTTACTGTCAAAGAGGCGCCAAAATGAATGGGATGCTAACTGCAGGTGATGGCTTTGTAGCATTACAATGGCGCATGGGAGCTACGCTTAGAGAGGAGAGGCTTACAGTGGTGTGAAAAAGTGTTTGCCCCCTTCCTCATTTCTGTCCTTTGCATGTTGTGCACTGAAGTGTTCGGAACATCAAACCAATTTATACAATTGTCAAGGACAAACAAGTAAACACAAAATGCAATTTTTAAATGAAGGTGTTATTATTAAAGGTGAAAAAAAATCCAAACCACATGGCCCTGTGTGAAAAAGTGATTCCCCCCTTGTTAAAATCTATAACTGTGGTTGTCCACACCTGAGTTCAATTTTCTAGCCACACCCAGGCCTGATTATTGCCACACCTGTTCACAATCAAGGCATCACTTAAATAGGAGCTGCTTGACACGTAAGGTCACCAGAAGATCCTTAAAAGCTACACATCATGCCGAGACCCAAAGAAATTCAGGAACAATTGAGAAAAAGTAATGAGATTATCAGTCTGGGAAGGGTTATAAAGCATTTCCAAAGCTTTGGGAATCCTGGAACCACAGTGAGAGCCATTATCCACAAATGGCGAAGACATGGAACAGTGGTGAACCTTCCAGGAGTGTCCGGCCGCCCAAATTACCCCAAGAGCGCAGCGACGACTCATCCAAGAGGTCACAAAAAGCCCCACAACAACGTCCAAAGAACTGCAGGCCTCACTTGCCTCAGTTAAGGTCAGGTTCATGCCTCCACCATCAGGAAAAGACTGGGCAAAAATGGCCGCATGGCAGAGTTCCAAGGAGAAAACCACTGCTGAGCAAAATGAACATCAAAGCTCGTCTCAATTTCTCCACAACACACTTGATGATCCCAAGACTTTGGGACAACATTCTGTGGACCGATGAGACAAAAGTGGAACTCTTTGGAAGGTGTGTGTCCAAGTATATCTGGCGTAGAAGGAACACTGCATTTCCTAAAAAGACATTATACCAACAGTAAAATATGTGTGGTGGTAGTGTGATGGTCTGGGGCTGTTTTGCTGCTTCAGGACCTGGAAGAATTGCCGTGATAAAAGGAGCTATGAATTCTGCTGTCTACCAAGAGATCCTGAAGGAGAATGTCCGACCATCTGTTCGTGTACTCAAGCTGAAACGAACCGGGTTCTGCAGCAGGACAATGATCTAAACACACCAGCAAGTCACACCGATGGCTGAAGAAAAACAAAATGAGACTTGGAGTGGCCTAGCCAAAGTCCTGAGCTGAATCCTATTGAGATGTTGTGGTATGACCTAAAAAGGCCGTTCATGCTCGAAAACCCTCTAATGTAACTGAATTAGGACAATTCTGCAAAGATGAGTGGGCCAAACTTCCTCCAGGACGCTGTAAAAGCTCATTGCACGTTATCGCAAACGCTTGGTTGCAGTTGTGCTGCTAAGGGTGGCCCAACCAGTTATTAGGTTTAGGGGGCAAACACTTTTTCACACCACTGTATATTCATATGTCTATGGGCTTACCCCCTTGGACTTACTACTACTGCATCGCTTTGTCCATTCCATTTTACTGTCTACGGCCATTGTTGAAGTGGCCATAGAGTTGGCCAAGGGTTTCACAATCGTCGTTTCGGAAAGCACACGCCCCCTAGCGTTCTGTTTGTCAAATGCACCTGATGCAAAGGGTCTCAACGCTATAGGGCCGACGCCGTAGCTACGGTGTGGATTTGAAGCAGGGTTAGGGTAGGGTGAACAGACGTCCCCGGTTTCCGGGGACAGTCCCCGATTGCTACCTGTCCCGGCTGGATCTGTCCCCGGAAATGTCCCCGGTTTTCACTGTGACTGAAAGACCGAAATTGGAATGAAAGAAAGAAAAAACTGACAAAACGGAGCCGAAATCGCAAACCCTACACACGCGGGCCGAGCAGCCGAGCACGCGGTGTCAGAGAGGTTTTAGAAGCCAGTTTTACGATGCTAAAATCACTGATATTACATGGAGTCTGGGGGTTTAGCGAATGCAATTCGCGGACTTTTATGTTTTAAAAAGGATCTTAATCTTTAACGAAAAGGTCGACCCCTTAGAAATCCTTTCATAATGTTGTCGACACTTAGAAATTAATTGAGGCTGTTAGCAGCAAAACGAGCACTTTTATGAATAATACAAGCTGGACAATTTCTATTAACTTACATTGCAGCGATCTCGTTTAATACTGCATCATGTCAAAGGAAAATAGTTCCTCAATAGTTTTTGTTGTATCTGATTCTCAAGGAGCTGTTGCAGAAACAAGCCTTGAGCAGTAAAGCAAAAGCTGTCAGTAGTTCAGTAGGCTAAACATTACAACATTATGAAAATATTGAGACTTTCTATCTTGAAATATTAAGACTTTCTATCTTGAAATATTAGGACTACAAGGACTTTCTTGAAATATTAGCACTTTCTATCTTAAAATATTAGGACTATTAGGACTTTATATTTTGAAATATTAAGACTCACATATGAGATGTTGTGGTATGATTAAAAAGGCGTTCATGCTCGAAAACCCTCTAATGTAACTGAATTAGGACAATTCTGCAAAGATGAGTGGGCCAAACTTCCTCCCGGACGCTGTAAAAGCCTCATTGCACGTTATCGCAAACGTTGGTTGCAGTTGTTGCTGCTAAGGGGGCCCAACCAGTTATTAGGTTTAGGGGGCAAACACTTTTTCAAACACTGTATATTCATATGTCTATGGGTTACCCTTGGACTTACTACTACTGCATCCGTTGTCCATTCCATTTACTGTCTACGGCCATTGTTGAAGTGGCCATAGAGTTGGCAAGGGTTTCACAATCGTCGTTTCGGAAAGCACAAGCCCCTAGCGTTCTGTTTGTCAAAGCACCTGATGCAAAGGGTCTCAACGCTATAGGGCGACGCCGTAGCTACGGTGTGGATTTGAAGCAGGGTTAGGGTAGGGTGACCAGACGTCCCGGTTTCCGGGGACAGTCCCCGATTTTTGCTACCTGTCCCCGGCTGGATCGTCCCCGGAAATGTCCCCGGTTTTCACTGTGATGAAAGACCCGAAATTGGAATGAAAGAAAGAAAAAACTGACAAAACGGAGCCGATAATCGCACACCTACACACGCGGGCTCCAGGCAGCCAGAGCCCGCGGTGCTCAGAGAGGTTTTAGAAGCCATGTTTTACGTGCTAAAACACTGATTATTTACATGGAGTTGGTGGGTTTAGCGAATGCAATTTCGCGGAATTATGTTTTAAAAAGGATCTAATCTTTAACAGAAGGTCGACCTCCTTAGAAATCCTCATAATGTTGTCAGACACTTAGAATATTATATGAGTCTGTAGCAGCAAAACGAGCACTTTTATGAATAAATACAAATGGGACAATTATCTATTAACTTACATTGCAGCGATCTGCGTAATACTGCATCAATGTCAAAGGAAAATATGTCCTCAATAGTTTTTGTGTATCTGATTCTCAAGGAGCTGTTGCAGAAACAAGCCTTGAGCAGTAAAGCAAAAGCTGTCAGTAGTTCAGTAGGCTAAAAATTACAACATTATGAATATTGAGACTTTCATCTTGAAATATTAGACTTTCTCATCTGAAATATTAGGACTACAAGGACTTTCTTGAAATATAGCAATTTCTATCTTAAAATATTAGGACCTTAGGACTTTATATTTTGAATATTAAGACTTTCTATCTTGAAATATAGGACTTTTTATCTTGAAATATTAGGACTTTTTATCTTGAAGTATAGGATGGATTTTTTATTGAAATATCAGGACTTTCTATCTTGAGGTGTAGTGGAGTGGAGTAGGAAGTAGCAGCAGGGGTGGGTCTAGGATTATACCTTGTGGGGGCTCAGCCCCTAATAAGAACAGCTCTAGG
>NC_045744.1:213757-215100 GCF_008692095.1 Etheostoma spectabile
TCTAGTGTCCCCGTTTTAAGTTTTACAAAAATAAAAACAATACTTGTTTTGGAGGTAATGCGCTTCTGAGCTGAAAATGTCCCCAGATTTTGTCTGAGAAATGTGGTCACCTTAGGTTAGGGTTAGAGCTAACCCCAACCCTAACCCTAAAACGGCCTTTAGAATGGGTTGAAATGCAGTAGCCCAATAGAATTACACTACATTGGAATGTGTCTATGTGATGGTTAAGCTTCTCAAGTGTTTTTACCATGGATGTTTTAAGAGACCGGATATTTCTCTTGTCATTTCTCCTTAAAATATGGAGCTTAGGCTACTGTGTTTTTCAGACTATTATTTTGGAAATTCCCGGAAATACCGTCTCTAATTGCACTTGTCTTTACGGCGAGGGAGTGGAGCCTCCAGCAGCAGAAACGCCCTGTGCGCTCTCTCCTCCAACATCCATCGGCTGCACTCTGCTTTTCTAGCCGCGGAGGAGCCACTCTGAGCGAGAAGGAAGACGAACCAGACCTCGCTGGAAGAAATGGCCTTTTAACACTAGAGAGAGTAACCCAGAAGAGACATGGATCCTTTGGCTTTTTCCTTCCAACACCACCTCCTCCTCCTGCTCGCTTCCCTGAACTGCTTCCCCGCTTCTGCTGACATGAGACTCGGTGAGTGAATTAACGGGATTCTTTTCTTAATGAGCTGCATCCATACCGTCTCCGGTCCTGAAGAGACTATTTCGGTTACTGATCTATGTGTCGTCAGTATTGTATCAGCCAGGCGGGTTCAGTGCAGCTTCACCTGAGCCGAGGATTGTGTGATAGGCCCGCCGGTCCACCGGGAAGTCTAGAACCGATAGAGAGAGGCGTCAAGTCGGAGCTGCTACACGGGAATTAGCCGTTATTGTTAACAAGGCTTACATCTGCTAGGTAGGAATATTTGTAACAACAATACACATTTAAAAAGTACTAGAAATAAAAATATTTAATGCATATTTTTCTAATTCCAATTATAAATACAATTTAAATACACAAAATAATTAAATAAATCCGATTATTTGAAATAATTCAGAAATTAAAATATATTACATGAATATATATTCATGTAATATATTTTTTCATTCTTGTGTGTGTGTTTGTGTGTGTGTGTGTGTGTGTGTGTGTGTAGTCTTGGAGACATTAATTTCTCGGATACACAGTGTTTATAAATAATATCACCTCGCTGATTTGCAGCCTGCAGGATGACTGATACAGAGATGTGTTATAGAAGATGGTGAGAGGAGTAGGAAGAGCAGGAAGAAGCTGATGTTAAGAGGGAGGTGTGTGTGTGTGTGTGTGTGTGTGTGTGTGTGTGTGTGTGTG
>NC_045744.1:215110-226235 GCF_008692095.1 Etheostoma spectabile
GTGTGTGTGTGTGTGTGTGTGTGTGTGTGTGTGTGTGTGTGTCTCCAGACCCCTACTCCTCCCCCTCTCTCCTTTAGAGATTATATAATAAGCAGCATACAGAGGGTATGGCAGCCACAGAGCAGACTCAGTTGAGGAGACGAGCAGTGAAACAACATAGCTGCAGTACTCAGTCCCCGTTTATACATTCATTTATTTCATATATACTTTACACTATACATTCTTTACTGTACATACCTGTATTGTTATTGATATATACAGTACTGTGCAAAATTCTGTAAAAAATGCTGTAAACTAAGAATGGTTTAAAAAATATAAACAATGATTGTTTATTTTTTATCAATTTACAAAATGCAAAGTGAGGGGAAAAAAAGCAAAATCTAGATCACCTCAATATTTGGTGTTACTACCCTTTGCCTTCAAACCAGCATCAGGTCTTATAGGTCCACTTGCAGAAAGTGGGGCAGCGTTGAGGATCGTAGACGCTGCGGTCGGCCAAGGAGACTTAGAGCAGCAGAGAAAAAAACACATTGAGCAAATTTCACTTTGACATGGGAAGATGTCCAGTAGGGATATGAGCTCAGAACTGGTAGAAACCAGTGGGACCAGGTCCACCATCTACTGTCTGGAGAATTCTGGCTGACATTAGCTCAGAACTGGTAGAAACCAGTGGAATCAGGTCCACCATCTACTGTCTGGAGAAGTCTGGCTGACATCAGCTCAGAACAGGCAGAGACCAGTGGGACCAGGTCCAACCTCTACTTTCTGGAGAAGTCTGGCTGACATCAGCTAAGAACAGGAAGAGACCAGTGGGACCAGGTCCACCCTCTACTGTCTGGAGAAGCCTGACTGACATCATCTCAGAACTGGCAGAGACCAGTGGGACCAGGTCCACCATCTACCATCTGTGTAGGGTGTGCGATTATCGGCTCCGTTTTGTCAGTTTTTTCTTTCTTTCATTCCAATTTCGGGTCTTTCAGTCACAGTGAAAACCGGGGACATTTCCGGGGACAGATCCAGCCGGGGACAGGTAGCAAAAATCGGGGACTGTCCCCGGAAACCGGGGACGTCTGGTCACCCTACCCTAACCCTGCTTCAAATCCACACCGTAGCTACGGCGTCGGCCCTATAGCGTTGAGACCCTTTGCATCAGGTGCATTTGACAAACAGAACGCTAGGGGGCGTGTGCTTTCCGAAACGACGATTGTGAAACCCTTGGCCAACTCTATGGCCACTTCAACAATGGCCGTAGACAGTAAAATGGAGAAGTCTGGCTGACATCAGCTGAGAACTGGCAGAGACCAGTGGGACCAGGTCCACCCTCTACTGTCTGGAGAAGTCTGACTGACATCATCTCAGAACTGGCAGAGACCAGTGGGACCAGGTCCACCATCTACTGTCTGGAGAAGTCTTGCCAACATCAGCTCAGAACTGGTAGAAACCAGTGGGACTAGGTCCAACAGACGGTAGATGGTGGACCTGGTCCCACTGGTTTCTACCAGTTCTGAGCTGATGTCAGCTAGACTTCTCCAGACAGTAGATGGTGGACCTGGACTGTAGATAGACACACTTAGACTTAGGACTGGGTGAAATGGAGAAACTAATACCTCAATATCGATATTGCAACAATATTGTAGGGTTTAACTTTGGAGCTTTCATAAAATATTTAGGCAATGGCATGTGTAATAAATAATCAGTAATGTGGATATAATGTGGGAAAAGGCAAGTTATAGAACAAGAACAGTCTAGTAAGTTCAGAAAATTACATCACTTTAGTGTAATACAGCCTTTAAAAACATGAAAAGACTATAATCATGCCATATTACGATATCCAAAGTGTAAGATATCTAGCCTGATATTACGATAACGTTATAATATCAATATATTGCCCAGCTCTACATAGACAGCCAATTTGGAAATCCCGTTTATGATCAGACAAGGAAAAATCCTGAAAGTGGGTCAGCCATTACATGAGCTAAAAATCAAACTAAGCTGTTAAAAGGCCCAGTTCCTTCAGTCTCTGACCCGACCGGTTATCATCTTTCATGAGATGTAAACAGAGATAACATTGTTCGGTGAGAAGGTAGAGCTGAATGCTGAAGGAAAATGATGGAGGTCATTTGTTGTAAACACGACAGAAGGTCATATAATGAGATGTAGAGAAAGCCAGAAGACAAGAGACAAACACAACTTAACTTAATATTTTTATATTAATATCTCACTATAAAATAGAATTGATTGACTGTTTGCTGAACTTCCCAATTGTAATCAACCAATCATAACTTAGCAACCATTAGTGTGCATTAGAGCTAAATGTCAGGCTAAAAAATTCAGGTCTGACCCTACATGAACTCGCAAAGTTTCTGTCCAAGCCTGACCTCAACCAGAACTTCAATGCCAATTCTGGCTTGAGCCCCAATGTTGCATTTCTTTTTTTTATAACAGACTAAAGTCAACTAAAGTTGCACGATCTCCAACATCCACACTCTTAAAAACGGCCATAAGTCATATTGAATGTGGATTTTATAATATTTTCAATCGGCTTTGTGTCACTGCTGTACATGCAGAATGGCACCCCAGTAGCAAAAATAATTCCAATGTCGATATTCTCTACCACTGTGCTTTTTGATCCTTGCGTGTAAAATGAAGAAATCTAGAAGATGGCGGTCACACACGGTGATAAACAGCCAAAACATTATTCCTGACATACAATATAAGAAATATACATACACTATAAGGTCTGCATTAAAAAAATAACTTGAAAAATGTTCACAAACCTGACCCATGTCAAGTCCGGTGGAATGTTAAGAAATTAACAATTGGGTTATATATATATATATATATATATATATATATATATATATATATATACACACACACTACCGTTCAAAAGTTTTGGGTCACCCAAACAATTTTGTGTTTTCCTGAAAAGTCCCACTTATTCACCACCATACGTTGTGAAATGAATAGAAAATAGAGTCAAGACATTGACAAGGTTAGAAATAATGATTTGTATTTGAAATAAGATTTTTTTTTACATCAAACTTTGCTTTCGTCAAAGAATCCTCCATTTGCAGCAATTCCAGCATTGCAGACCTTTGGCCTTCTAGCTGTTATTTGTTGGGTCATCTGGAGAATGTCACCCCACGCTTCCAGAAGCAGCTCCCAAAAGTTGGATTGGTTGGATGGGCACTTCTTGGTACAATACGTCAAGCTGCTCCACAACAGCTCAATGGGGTTCAGATCTGGGGACTGCCTGGCCCCTCCATTACCGATAGAATACCCACTGCCTGCTCTGCTCTAAATAGTTCTTGCACAATTTGGAGGTGTGTTTAGGGTCATTGTCCTGTTGTAGGATGAAATTGGCTCCAATCAAGCGCTGTCCACTGGGTAGGCATGGCGTTGCAAAATGGAGTGAAAGCCTTCCTTATTCAGAATCCCTTTTACCCGGTACAAATCTCCCACCTTACTAGCACCAAAGCAACCCCAGACCATCATATTACCTCCACCATGCTTAACAGATGGCGTCAGCCATTCTTAACAGATGGCGTCAGCCATTCTTCCAGCATCTTTTCATTTGTTCTGCGTCTCACAAACGTTCTTCTTTGGGATCCAAACACCTCAAACTTGGATTCATCCGTCCACAACACTTTTATCCAGTCTTCCTCTGTCCAATGTCTGTGTTCTTTTGCCCATCTTAATCTTTTTCTTTTATTGGCCAGTCTCAGATATGGCTTTTTCTTTGCCACTCTGCCCTGAAGCCCAGAATCCCGCAGCCGCCTCTTCACTGTAGATGTTGACCCTGGTGTTTTGCGGGTACTATTTAATGAAGATGCCAGTTGGGGACCTATGAGGCGTCTGGTTCTCAGACTAGAGACTCTAATGTACTTATGTTCTTGCTCAGTTGTGCAACCGGCCTCCCACTTCTTTTTCTACTCTGGTTAGAGCCGTTTGTGCTGTCCTCTGAAGGGAGTAGTACACACCGTTGTAGGAAATCTTCAATTCTTAGCAATGTCTCGCATGGAATAGCCTTCATTTCTAAGGACAGAATAGACTGTCGAGTTTCAGATGAAAGTTCTCTTTTTCTGGCCATTTTGAGTGTTTAATTGACCCCACAAATGTGATGCTCCGAAACTCAATCTGCTCAAAGGAAGGTCAGTTTTGTGCTCTGTAATGACCTAAACTGTTTCCAGATGTGTGAACATGATTGCACGAGGGTTTTCTAATCATCAATTAGCCTTCTGAGCCAATGAGCAAACACATTGGACCATGAAAACACTGGAGTGATAGTTGAGGAAATGGGCCTCTATCCACCTATGGAGATGTTCACCAACAACCAGACATCTGCAGCTAGAATAGTCATTTACCACATTAGCAATGTATAGAGTGGATTTCTTCAAAGTTAAGACAGTTTAAAGTTATCTTCATTGAAATACAGTGCTTTTCTTCAAAAATAGGACATTTCAATGTGACCCCAAACTTTTGGAACGGTAGTATATATTATATATATATATATATATATATTTATATATATTAATTTTATAATATATATATATATATATATATATATATATATATATATATATATATAAAATTTGATTTGACAGGGATGCTCACTTGTTAACAGAAAATATCTTTACTGTAAAAAAGTTAAATTTAGGCCAAATTTCCTCTGTTGTGTCTAAAAAATCCAAGTACATGATTTAATAAATAGGCTACGTACAAAATACCACCTTAGTACCAACAATCAATGCAGTATCACTAGTATCACATGGTAGTTAGCTACAAAATAAGATCCAAAACATTTTGGAGAGTTAAACTATTTATTAAATACAAAAGCAAAAGTTAAGACAGAAAGAAAAGAAATGAATGAAACATTTACATTGGCGTGTCTGGCTAACTAGCTTACTGGCCACAGTAACCCAGCATTCAGCGGGATCCATGGTTCTGTTGAGGCTCCACACACATCTTTCGCCATAGCCTACGTAAGTGGGGAGTGTGTGGTAGAGCGAGGGAGAGAGGGAAGGCGATTATCTTCAGAGCGAGTCATAGTGAGAGAAACAAAGTGTCTCCCCTGTTTTTCTGACCTCAGAGGGAAATCTGCAGCAGGATAAGTTAACCCTCTCCTTGATTTCATGTTTTTTTCTGGAGAAGGAGAACCAGGAAATGAGGGGGGGGGAATTGCAATGCTACCAAGAATGAAGAATGCAAAGTCATTCAAGTGTATAAGTAGCCATGTGGATTTACCGCTCCGGGGGAGAGGATGTTTCTTAAGCCAGCAGCTTAAAAGATCACAGGTTGTTTTCCCAATTTTAAAGAAATGTGACCAACTATCAGATAAAACGACAACAAAATGACAGCTTTGGTTTAGACTGTAAACATTTGCCATTTGCAGAGTAACGCGTTGCGTAAAAAAGTGGCTGTGCAGGAGAAAGAGATGGCACGCAGATAGAGCTGATGGAAATAAATATTGCTTCCTACATGTTTTTGCCTGTTGTAATTATTGATAAATTACTGGCCTTTTACTCTCAACGGTTTTATTGTACTTACAGTGACTAGCGTGCACCAGGGGCCGTAATCCTCTCTGTATGATACATGTGCCATGTGTTGAACACACTGTACCTCTCTGCTGTGTGTGGAGCACGGACATCGGCGTGCACAACCCCGTATCCAACGAATTATGCTCAAAGCTTAGTTTACCTGGGCGTAGTCTAATGTTTATTTTAATTTTTTTTACATGAACATAATACACTGCACTCCAGTGATAAATTCCAAATTGAAAAGTCACACTTCTATGGGAAAAACAAATAAAAACTAAATTGTTAAAGAAAGAATAAAATGAAGAAAGGGGGCACATAGCTCTTTTTTTACAACATTTTGAGTCTGCTGAAGATTCAGGCCGTGCTTTCTCTTGTAGTCCATTTTTTAGGTAGTAAGTTAGTCTGTCCATGGAGTGTAATTCCTCTACAGTGCCCTGCCACAGGGTCACATTCCTAGTGATGGCCTTTTTACATGCCAATACCAAACATTTTAAGAGATACATTTGTCCTTCTTTTGAATGCTAAGGATCCCCCTTGGCCACCTAGTAGCAGACAATCTCCTCAAGAACCTGAATCCCCCTATCCCAGTTTTATACATGACCAAAAGACATGCGAGTGATTGGCCTTCATCTGTCCACACTGTCGCCAGCATTGCTGCTGAACTATTTATTTTTAATGTCAGGTAAAAAAAAAAAGCAAATGAAATTCTTCCATCTAAATTCCATTCCATCCTTTCCATCTGTTAGAAGTGGTAGAGGTGTGTTGTACACATAGAATAACAATCACTCTTTGACAGTTTAATGTTCAGTTCTTGCTCCCATTTTGATTTCACATATAATGATCTTCATACGTTCCTTTCTATACAGTTTAGCGACAATCTTTGCAGGTGTTTTTTTTATACACCCAAACACATAATTACCTTCTGTGTACATTCCTTTTGTCTCACCATTAGATTTATGAAAGACGTTAATCATCTTCATGCCCCATCAACTCACCATTAACATATTCTTCTGAAATGAAGTGCTACTCAGGAGACCTCAGGTTTTTGAGGGCATTGGAAATTCAACAACTCTCTTTAAATGATGATTCCTTTAATTAAAATTAAAAATTACCAGAAGAACATACAATCATGTACAAAGAACACATCAATCATGGGGAGATGGCAGCTACAACGAAGCAAGGCATTACATCTCGTATCCCCAAACCCGATAAAGCCCCTCTATTAGTTGATAATCGTCGTCCAATCACTCTTTTAGCATTACAAGACATTGGCTGTAGTACATATAAACAGATAAAGAAAGGGCTAGACTCTCTCTATACTAGAATGGATTTATGAAAAGTTGATAAATTAGTTTGACCTTTGACACTTAGGACATTTGGTTTTGGTAACAACTCTGATGACATTGTCAGTATGTTCTACAAAGAGATTAATAGCTCTGTTATATTTAATCACATTACCTCTAAACGATTTCAAATTAAAAGAGGGGTCAGGCAGGGGTGCCCTATTTCCCCTCTTTTCTTTATATTAGTTACTATGTCAGGATCTTGCTGTGACGGCCTGCCTTTGTGCCCTTCCTGTGGCCATTTTGTGTATTATGTTGTGTTTAGTGCTTGTTACTGTCTTTCATGTGCTCTGTGGTTACCTGTCTGTCATGTGTTTTTGTCTCTGCCCATCCCCTTATATGGTCTGCACTTCTTGTCTAGTTAGTTTCCCTCCAGTTCTGCCCCCACCTGTTTCCTATTGTGTTGTGCTATCAACTGTTCCTCGTTACTGTATGTCCAACCCTCTGTCTTTCTGTGGATTGGACTGTGTATTTCTACACTCCTCTGTTCCTTTGTCTCTTGTTGGTTTGTCTCTCGGTCTGTTCCTGTGAGTGTCCTGTTTGTACTTTTTAAGTTGTAGAGTCAAAATAAAGTGTGTTGGTTTTGCACATTTGCCTGAAAGAGTCTTGCATTTGGGTCCTCCTACTGAAACTGTGACATACTAATTTGTCATTGTCACTTATTTTGAAGAAATATCAATTTTCAAACCAATTTTCCAAGGCTTCTGATTTAAGACTGAAGAAGTCCAAATGTGAAATTTTATTTTTGCATGGTTGTGATGAATATCCCAGTAAAGGATTCAGTTAAGTATCTGGGGATATTTATAACTAGAAATCATATTGCTAGACAAACTATTTTTTTTCAAATAGACTAAAAAAGACTACAACTTTTTGTAACTGGTAGCTTCAAAGGGATTTGTCGATCTTGGGCAGAGTTCTCCTCTCTAAAGCAGAGGGCTTATCCCACTTTGTGTATCCATCTTTATCCCTATTTGTAAATGATTCAGCAGCTACAGACATAAATCAAAGTTATAGAGTATCTTTGGCCCTGCTTCTGAAAGAGAGGGCAAGCCCTTCCGCCTTCACGTGGGGTTTGGAAGCTATGGAGATAATGATAAATGCTCTGTGGAGAGTAAAAAAAAGTGCACTTGTGCTTCAAATAATGTGCAGCATGTAATCGTAACCAAAGCTAATAACTAATACATTAATACTAATGTAATACTAATTAATACTAATTACATGTTACACTTGAGTCACTTCCATTATACAATGTTCAGAGTCAGCGTCTTACGTCCATTTTCAACCAACAAGCAGATGGAACGTAAGTGAAAGCTGACAGAAGTTGCTTTAGCTTATTCTGTGATCAAATGATAAATTAATGTCATAATGGTTAATGTAATAAACTTTAGCCTAATGGTTTTTCGGTGTGCTTCACAGCAACACGACTAAGGAAGAGAGCGAAAAAGCTCAAAGAAGCAGCCAAAAGATCTGCAGCTTTGCAGAGCTGGATCAAAACTGCAGCAGGCCAGCGGCAGGTGAAGCGTTTGATCATTTCATTTTGATGTCAAGGAATCATCCTACATTATTCATTTGATATGAAGAAGGCTTTTTTTATCAGAAGCATTTTCTTTAAGTTGGAGCAATAGTATAACTTATTAAAAAATATTTTTTTAATCAATATTAAATTTACAGTATATTTTGTCAGTGCTGTGCTCAGCATTGCAAATTAGATATTATTGGATGTTTGGCACTAACCCAAAAAGCTGCAGTTCAGAGCTTTTGAGAACCCGGTGATCCCCAGGTCAAATAAAGTTACTCGCTGTAGTGAAATATGGAATGGTAAGGTCAGAAAACTGGTTTACAAAGGCATTATAACATGTTACTATAAATGCAAATGGCCGCTGAGCCCTCTTCAGAAACGGGGGTGATTGAAGGTCTGGCAAAGTAAATTCCTCTACTTTATTATTTAGCAGTTTTCCAAAACTTGTTGCAGTGTTAATCTTATCTTCTGCTGTGGCTATGTGAGGTTCAGCCTCAGCAATGCGGCCGCTGCATTCTATAACCTGGGTTTGAACATTGTTAATTGCTGTCAGTATACCATCCATCTCCGAGTGAAGATCTTGTTTGAATGATTGTAGCCTTCATGATGTCCATTGTGGGGGGTTTTCTAGGATTTCAGTGCTCTTGGTACCTGACTCTGAATTGCGTGCACTTTTTTTTTCTTCTGAATTTGGTCCTGCCGGCTCGTTTTCTTCATTAGCAAGTCCTCCAGCTGTTCTATATTTGTCCTTGCATTTCTCCAGACTGCAACCAAATGCTCACATTTTGCGATCAAAATTTGAGAGTGTGCAACTGCATTTTACATCCAGTCGCACATATGCGACCAGTGATTCTTTTTTTCTTTTTTTTCATTAAATGTGGAAGGGGTGCGTCAATGAATCTGAAATTTGTGGCAGGCCAATAAGTGTGAGAAGGATAGGGAATGGCCATTGTAAGTAGCTAATTTGTGGAGGGGGAGGGTCCTAGAGATAATCGAGCATGCGGCTAGCATGCTAGTACCAGAGTCTACTGTGGCACAGTCGGATGATGATTCAGAGTCAGAGATTTGTGTGGCAAAAATGGCCCGAAACCCCATTTTTAAGATCACTGGCTGCGAGAACTCAGCTGGTTGCGGAACTGTAAGGAGACAAACTCCATGAACTGCGAATGTTGCAGTTGCTAGGCGACAGGACAGGCACCTCAGTTTAAACAGGACACACTAGTTAAACACAATTTCAGCCTTAAGCCTAGAGTATGGCGTGACTTGTTAATGAATGAAAAAGCATGGTTGTAAAAGCGGGTCCCATTAGCCCTCCTCTCCCTCCCTCTCGGCAGTGCTGGAGTACATTCACTCTTTTATTTGTATTTTAAATGTCAGCTTCGACATTTGGCACAGGCTGCTGTACTGCTCCCTGACTTGGGTGAGAGAGGTAGAAATGTGACAGCAGAGAGCAGAAACCGCTTCTATGAAAAAAATACATATTACTAAATATTTAATTATTAACCACGTAAAAAACAACTGGTGCTCTCTATGGCTCCCTCGTCACTCAATATTTCCCAAGCGGGCTATTAGTTAACCTAGAGACTCCCCGTTCCATAGAAGTTCAGTGTTAACTAAAAGAGAGACTGAGAGGGAGAGCCTGTATGAGGCAGGAAAACAACACACTGACAGTAATAATAATACTTTGTCTACATCTGAAAGAATTTGTTAAGCACCATTAAATTAAAATGTGACTGAACTAAAATCAAACAGCACATTGTAGTTTCTGCACTTATTACCAAAGCATTTATCAGTAAAACAGTTAACGTGGGGGAAATGTGAAAAAAACGTTGAAAAGTTATGCTTCCCTCCATTTTCTGTCTGTGCCCCTAAGACTTTTAGTTAGGGGCTACAGTGCTCCTAGTCAAAAAAGGTAGACCAGAGATGTTTCTCCGTGAAATGTTACCCTGAGTAAAAGGTTATCTGTTTGGACACCTGCTGCTCCCGAGGGAGAGGGCCAATGGGTTTACTCGGACTGGTCACCTTAAAAAGTAAAGCCAATCATTTAATTGACCAAATACAGCGAGGGTCGAATGTTGGGGCACCCCAGGTAAAAAGTTGTATTATATGCATTAAGAAGCCAAGAACCGATGGAAAATCTCCAAAAGGCATCTAATGACAGATTAGACATTTGTACAATATGTCACAAAAGGTTAGATTTTATTTCCATCATTTACACTTTTAAAATAACAAAAAACTAAAAAAATGGCATCTTCAAAAGTTTGGGCCCCCTGCAAAGTTTCAAGCATGCCCCCCCCCCCCCCCCCCCCCTTTGGAAAGCTGAGACCTGTACAGCGTCTGGATATGTTCTCAATCATCGTCTGGAAAGACCAGGTGATGTCAATCTTAAGGTTTTAAATGCCCAGACTCATCTGAGCCCCCACCAACTATCAGCCACATTGCTTCTTCTAAGCAGTTGTTTAGAAAACTGAAACTGAAAATAGTTTTCAGAACCTCTGTCCAACTGTTAAACATTGGGGGGGGTGTATTGCAGCCAGTGGCACAGGGAACACTTCACGAGTGGAAGGAAAAATGGATTCAATAAAATGTTAGCAGATTTTGGAGCTAACTTGATGCCATCTGTGAAAAAGCTGAAGTTAAGGAGAGGACGGCTTCTACAAATGGATAATGATCCTAAACACACCTCGAAATCTACAGGGGATTACATCAAGAGGCGTAAACTG
>NC_045744.1:226245-233252 GCF_008692095.1 Etheostoma spectabile
CATGGCCTTCACAATCTCTTGACCTTAGCATAATGGAAGATCTATGGCTAGACCTTAAAAGAGCAGTGTGTGACAGACAGCCCAGAAATCTCAAAGAACTGGAAGATTTTTGGAAGAAGAATGGGCGAAGATACCTCCAACAAGAATTAAAGACTCTTGGCTGGCTACAAGAAGCGTTTCCTAGCTGCGATACTTGCCAAAGGGGGGGGGGGGGGGGGGGGGGGGGAGGGCACAAGGTATTAACTTTGCAGGGTGCCTAAACTGTTGCAGATGCCATTTTTTTGTTTTTGGTTATTTTGAAAGTGTAAATGATGGAAATGAAATCTAACTTTTTGTGACATATTATACAACTGTCTAATCTGTCATTTGATGCCTTTTGGAGATTTTTCCATCTTTTCTTGTCTTCTTTATGCACATTAATACCAATTTTGACCTGGGGTGCCCAAACATTCCGCTGTATATGGACAATTAAATGATTGGGTTTACTTTTTAAGGTGACCACTCTGAGTAAACCCATTGGCCCTCTCCCTCGGGAGCAGCAGGTGTACGCAAACAGACTGATGTCATCCTGGGAAATCTAGTGTCTTTTTTTCAACGAGCACATATTGAAATGGCCTAGGAGCTATTAAAGGCCACAGTCTGAAGCTGACATCTTCCTCCCCGTATTGCTGGCTTGGCTGTGGTGTTCAGAGTGTAACTTCTTACAATGTGTTGGCTCCATCCTGTGGTGCTCAGAGAGTAACTTCTTACAGTGTTAGCTCCATCCTATGGTGTACACACAGTGTAACTTCTTACAGTGTTAGCTCCATCCTGTGGTTTTCACAGTTTAATTTCTTACAGTGTTAGCTCCATCCTGTGGTGTTCACAGTTTAACTTCTTACAGTGTTAGCTCCATCCAAGGTCCTGAAGCACCACACAGTGTTGAAAATGACCTGGCAAAAAGTACTTGAAAGCAATACTTGAGTAAAAGTACAAGTATCTTACCAGAAAACGTCTTTGGTAGAACTCAGTCATTTTTTAGAATAATACTTGAGTAAAAGTGTTAAAGTATGTGATATGTGCTATACTTAAGTAGCAAAAGTCATTTTCTGATTCTAAATGTACTTAAGTATTAGAAGTAAAAGTCAAAGTAAAAAAAAAAAAAAAAACTATTTGATTTTGAACTTCAAGGCCAAAGGTGTGTAACGTTATCTTCATCACCACTGTCTTCATTGGGGAGGTCATCGTCTGTTACCATGGCAGCAGAGCCTGCACCAGGTGCTTCCATGACACTATCAGTCATTATGCTTCCTCTTCTTCTTCTTTAGTTCTTGTCTTTGTTTTTGTTTTTTACTTACATTTTGCAACAAACAGGCATCAGGTCAACAATTGGAATGGGGGGTGCAGTAATTTAGGATGAATGACCAAACCTGCTTTTTTCCAGTGTGACAAATTTATTCAATTTTATTTTCTAGTAAAAATTAACTAAGATGCTTAAAGTAAATGCAAGAAAAAGTTTCTGGAAATATGAACAACAAAGTAAAGTACAGATACTTGAAAATTCTACTGTAGTAGTGAAGTATTTGAAATTTGTTATATTACAGCACTGTAAATAACAGATTTACATATTCTTTTAATGTAAGACATTCATTTAGGACTGTACACAATAACTTTAACTTTATTTTATTTACAGACCCAAGGTCCAGAAAAAAGTACACACACTTTACAAGAGGGGTACAAACGAAACAAACATACATATAGACAAACTGACTCCCAAAAATGTCACACACAAATGGCTAGCACGGGTCCATCTTGGACGCTTCATCAAAATTCTAAAGGCATCATTATATGCCACCTTTATCTTGTTTATCTTTGCTTTACTGTAGCTGCACCATAGCTGATCAGCTTCTCTGGTGTCTTATGACACTTTTATGGATACGTTTAGTATTAGTAGTAGAAATAGGTTAGCTGTAGTAGGAGTGGTGAGCTAGGTTTGTAGAGATGTTGCAGGAGGACATTTAGATATTAATATGTAGCTCAGTTAAACTCAGACTAACCTCAGCAACTTTTATCTGTTGCCACAATCATCAGTTTTCCCCCTGGAGGGATTTTATTGTGGAGCAGATGCAGGAAGCAGTTTAACACGACTGGCTTGCACCTGCTTGTCCCAACTGTTGTCTGTTTCTCATGTTCTCCATGATGCAAAGTGATAAGGTTATTTTTTTAAATTTTTAATTTTCATGATTTCAAGATTTTCCTAAGAGGGGAAATGTATTATCAATAAATTGATATAGTCATGATAAAGTGGGTTTATATGCTTCGAATTCCTGCAAAAGGACAAACCACCATCCCATTCAGCCCACAAAAGTCTATTTAACAGTGTGTAGAACTGGGTGTCCAAACCTCTATAAACGTTTACCTGCTCCTATAAGAACATGGTAAAAACTCACATTTGGTGGCTTTCAATTCTAGTTGAGCTTTGACACCTCAACCTATCTTCTACTGTTGAAGTTTAGCTAACTGTCTGGTTTTGTCTGGTTTGATTGATAGATATAATTGGTTATCATCCGCTTAAAAATAAAAGTTAATTGAGTGTTTCCAAATAATATTGCCTAGAGGAAGCATTTATAAGGAGAATAGAATTGGTCCAAGCACTGAGCCTTGTGGAACGCCATGGCTAACTTTAGCGTACTTGGAGGATTTATTGTTAACATTTAACAAATTGAGATTGATCGGATAAATATGACTTAAACCAACTTAGTGTGATTCCTTTAATGCCAACTAAATGTTCCAGTCTCTGTAACAGGATGGTATGGTCAATGGTGTTGAATGCAGCACCAAGATCTAGTAAAACAAGTACAGCAACAAGTCCTTTGTCTGCAGCAGTTCATTAGTAAAGTCATTAGTAATTCTCACCATTGCTGTCTCTGTGCTTTAATGCTTTCTAAATCTTGACTGAAAGTAAAATATTACTATGTAGAAAATAAAATAACTGATAAGCGACTACGTTCTCAAGGACCTTGGAGAGAAAGGGAAGGTTAGATATTGTAATGGTTTGGCATTTTGTTGTATATTTTGTTCTTGTGATTGTGTTATTTTTTGGTCTTTTAGATTTAGTCCTTGATTGCTCCCGTGTCTTGTTTAGTTGTGGTTTCTGTCTTGTAGTCTCTTGTGCGTGCCTGTATGTTCTTTGTCCTGTTTAATTTTGATAGCCTGGTTTGCTGTGCTGTCTTGTCTTTAGTTTTACTTCCTGTGATTTCCCGCTGTTGTGATTACCTGGTTATTTGGTATTCTTTGTTTGTGTATATTATCATTTGGGGTTTTTTGAGCTTGTCAGCTATGGTTATTTTTAAACGTGCTATATAAATAAAATTGAACTAAACTGCATTACACTCAAACCTGTCATCTGGGTTCCCGTGTTTTGATGGAAGTTAGAGAAACCAGAAGTTAGACAAACCAGAAGTTAGGGGAACCAGAAGTTAGGGAAACCAGAAGTTAGGGGAACCAGAAGTGAAAGGAACCAGAAGTGAAAGGAACCAGAAGTGAGAGGAACCAGAAAGTAGAGAAACCAGAAGTGAGAGGAACCAGAAGTGAGAGGAACCAGAAGGTAGAGAAACCAGAACTGAGAGGAACCAGAAGGTAGAGAAACCAGAACTGAGAGGAACCAGAAGGTAGAGAAACCTGAAGTGAGAAGAACCAGAAGGTAGAGAAACCTGAAGTGAGAGGAACCAGAAGTGAGAAGAACCAGACTAAACCAAATGTCCCCTGTCAGTAATAAAATTACAGATAATTCTCGGTTTGAAAATTGTTGGAAACATTTGGTGATGTGTATATTCACAGCTCAACAAAATATGACATTGGTATAGTCCTTTTTAAATATTTAATGCAGAAATGTTACATATTGTATATTAAATAAAGTTATAAATATGTACATTTTTAACTTCATCAAATTGGCTAATAATAAACCACTCTAGACTTTGCTGAGTTCTTAAAATACAGATATTAAATTATTTAAAATATGAATATTATATTTTTTAAGAAAACAGTGAAGAAGTGAATCCGAGCACTGACCCGTACAACCGGCTGTTACTTCAAGGCATATACAAATAGTCTGTGTTTAGATTAGTGTGTGTGTGTGTGTGTGTGTGTGTGTGTGTGTGTGTTAGAGAAAAAGGGACAGAAAAAGCACATGAAGAAGAAGCTCAAACAATACTTGAGATCTTAACTCCTGGCGGGGGAAATAATCAGTCTGTTAGTCAACTCAGGTCATTTTGGAGATCTGGAGAACTTTTAAACCATGATAAGAAAGCTAATTAACCACACAGCAGCACGCAACTAACACATCCCAATGGCATGGGGGACACAATGATTGCAGCCTTACTGAATTTTTATTTGTTTAATACATTTAAATTGCATAGCTTCAGTTCTTATTAATATGGTCACAGGCTGCTAACTTTGTGTCTTTTGACATTATTGGCTTCTGTGATGTCCTTCAAGGTGAGCACAGATGTTCTACGTACAGGAGCTCTCTGTTCAGCAGCCTTCTCCTTGCGTTATGTCACGTGATTCTCAAGGAACAGCAAGGTGTTTTGTAGAGACAGTGGTCCAGAAACACACTGTTGTTATGCTGGAAAGGTCTATGTCAAACTGCTAACCAGTTTGTGGTTTTTGTGCTTTTCTTAACAGGTTGCCTGTTTGAGAACGGGCTGTGTTCACCATATGAGATCTGCGTCAACGGTAAGATGTCCAAATCACACAAACACACACATTGTAAAAGCTTTATTTGGATAAAGTTTTCTTGTATATTTAAGCATTTACTTCATTTATGTACAGGTGAAAAACCCAGACCACTGCTTCTCTTGTGGGGTTGTCATGACATGGCTCACGAGCCATGGTAAAACACAAGAGATACACAGTTGGCAACCAACAGCCAAGCAGCTAAACAGAAGCATGGTTCCGGATGTTTAGAGAGAGCAACTAAGCAGGTTGAATGCCAGATCTTAAGGACTCCTGGGAGACTGGCCAGGTGCTCCCAGTTGCACTGATTTGGCACCGCCCCTGCTATTACAAGGCAGCACAAAGAAAAACACCAACCACAGCAGACACTTTTGAAGGGGTAAAACCTCAAAAGTGTCAGTGCCTGACAATCCTTGCTCACAGGAAATTCTTGGGTCTTTGTAAATTAAAGAGTTGGGTCTACACCTACTTTATCTGTTAAGTGTCATGAGATAACTCCGGTTGTGATTTAATATTATGAATAAAATGTAATTGCTTTAGCAGGAAGGCCTTCACACCCCTAGCTACCCAGGTAGCAAGTGTTGCTGGACACTTTTCATTATATTTGTCATAATTCAAACAATGCTTGGCTGGAAGTCTTCATTCTTTCATTTTCTTTTAATGCTGGTCATGCATTTGCTGCTCATAATCTGACCATAGTCCTGACGATGTCTGATGCGGGCTAGTCTATGTCCTGCAGGATGTCTGATGTGGGCTAGTCTATGCCCTGCATGCTTTCTGATGTGGGCTAGTCTATGTCTTGCAGGATGTCTAATGTGGGCTAGTCAATGCCCTGCATGCTTTCTGATGTGGGCTAGTCTGTGTACTGCAGGATGTCTGATGTGGGCTAGTCTATGTCCTGCATACTGTCTAAAATGGGCTAGTCTATGTCCTGCAGGATTGAAACACCTTCTTTGCTGTTTGGTTCATGTTTAGTTGCCACAATGTGTAATAAAATGGTTAATTTTATTACCGTGCTGTGCAGAGCCAAGGCTGTTGGTTTTTTACAGTCCAAATATATTTTAGCCTGAATATGTTCAACTTAACAGGTTTTTGTCTATAGTGTTGTGTACAACCCTTTTAGCTTTGTTGGTTGAGCATGTTGTAGACAGTACTGGTATTGCCATTGTAATGCAATATATATTTTTTTTCATTTTGTTCTTTTTGCTATTTCTACATCTTTTTGAAAAGGGCCAACTCACTTTGTACTGGCCTGCCCTAAATACTATTTCTGCCTACTCCACTAGTTGGAACAGGCGTTTGCTCTTGAGCCAAAACACCCTTTTCACTCTAATTTGTCTTCAACATACTGTCTTCTAAACACTAATCACAAGTCTCAATCTCAAAGGGTCAGTTGTTCAAAAGCTGACTGGATTGGATCAAATCTTAAAAATGAGTTATTCAAAAGAGAAAGAAGGAATCTGAAATCGGTGTAGATCACAGAATCCAATCCTAGTTTTAATTTGAATCAAACTTTCATTTTGTGTTGTTCAAAACTTGTCAGTCATCCCATGGGCCCACCACCTGTGGGACGAAGGTCAGGGGCCTTGACGGATCAACGGTGTATATGGTATACAGTATATACCATTTAGTGTATATACTTTTGTTTATATGTTGGATTTGACTTAACCATTGATAAAGTAGACATATAGTAAACATAAAATAAAGATGATATTGTCACCTTGAAACAATCCCCCAAACAAATTTCAATAGCAAACAAAAATAATATATTACAATATATTACCACTTCACCACACAGTTTGTGATGATGAGGTCAGCATCTCACACAAGTTGGATGTCGATGCTGAGCCTCCCCTTTCGGTTGATGTACTCCCAATCCCTCTTATGAGGTGCTTGCATATGCACATAAGTGCACTCAATAACCCCAATAGTATTGGATGTCTTTTTGTTCCCCAAAAGAGAAAAACTTGTGCTTGGTCAGGGCAATCTGGACATCCTTTGGAAGTGAGACAAACTGAGTGACCAGGCTGGCCAATGCAATTGACGGAGCTTTCACTACATCACTCACAGTTGATTTGTCCACTCCTATATTGTCACCCACAAATATGTTGAAAGTCCCAGATGCGTAAAAGCACAGACCAGTGAGGACCTGTTCTTCCACAGAAAGACTCCACAGTGACTCCTTCAGGTTCTCCATCGAAATTTCGGCCTGACAAGGTCTGCAACGTACTTAATATCAGCATTCCCAAAGCGATAGTGGGGTCCGGCCAGAAGAGGACCTTGGAGCAAGT
>NC_045744.1:233262-233449 GCF_008692095.1 Etheostoma spectabile
TGGAAGAATCTGAGGGCCAGAGCAACAAAGGACCTTGCTGAAGCAAAAAACACCCAAACAGGCAACAAACCCTTTAAGAAAGCTGAATACACAAGTGTGGTTCTAGACATTATTGGAGGGGAGAACTCTAAAGCTTTGCACAGGATATGTACACGCATATATATAGGCAACACCAAAGGCAGTCGTA
>NC_045744.1:233459-233685 GCF_008692095.1 Etheostoma spectabile
AGCAGGCTAGGCTAACGCTGTTGTGCTAAAGACCGGTGGCGTAGCGTTAGCTAACGCTAGCTGTCTAAACTTGTGAACAGCCGAATAACATCCCCGTCTAAGCTGCGTTTTACTTTCCCTCCAATATTATTATAAATATAATAAAGTCACATGGACTCTGTCGAGACCATAGACTGTTAATATTAAAAGACCAGAAGCCAGATCAGGCCAGACCAGCGGCAAATAC
>NC_045744.1:233700-233838 GCF_008692095.1 Etheostoma spectabile
GGCTGCTCTGTTTGCTCCCCAACGTGACGTCATGCAATGCATTGTGGGGGAAAAAAGGTAACTCTTTCAAATGCCTACTTTTCATATTATATTCAGTTTGGCGATATCAAACGCCATCAAATACAATGGATAACAGTT
>NC_045744.1:233848-241772 GCF_008692095.1 Etheostoma spectabile
CTACCAACAAGCAAATTGCACAAATTTTTGACGAAATTAAACCTGCAACATGGGCTTTAACTGCTCCAACTCTGTTATTTTGTCTTTTAAATAATCTGGACTATCCAAGTGCACAAGAGTCATTTGAACTATGGCCGTTGGTCCCCCCCTTTGTGCAGTAGAAAATAAAGAGCAGACTCTCAGATCTATTGAGCTTGGCTTGGTCTGGTGATAGCCAGACTATTAGCAACCACAAGTTAGAAGATACAGGAAATGGATCAAGCTGAAAAAGGTGGCATGAGGTCAATACTTGTTTAACTTGCTTTTACTGGCGTGGTGAATGTCACCCAAATGTGTCCTTAAATGCAAATCATTATTGTGGTTAAATGGTTCTGTCAGTCCCTGGCAGACCAGCTCCGTTCTCAGCCCTAGTTTCAAAGAGCATGAAAAGCTCCCCTAGAGTGAGTCAGCTGAGGCGAGGTTGCGCTGACAGCTGGATCTCACAGTGTAAAAGCTCCGTTGGCTGCCCCTCCAACCATTGTTCTCACCCACTGGTGTCCGACCTGCTTCAATAGCTACTGTCAAACTGCCCCTCGCACACAATGCCGGTGTGCTGTGTTTGTGATTGGCAGTTCAGACTCTATCAGGACACACAGCAGCTCTGATTGCCCGAGCTGGCAGAAAAAACACTGAGTAATGTTGGTATTGTTCAGCTGAGGACATTCTTTTTCTCCTTCTACCTTTTCCAAACAACAAAGAGAGAGTGTGACAACTAGACAACTAAATATCTCAATACCCAGATGATTGCTTTTACCTTGGTATTGTAAGACATTAATACACTTTTCACATAGCTTCTCCTGGATGAAAACTACACTTGTGACAACAGTATTTAGAAACGATGCCTTTTCTGGAGATTTTGGAGAATTAAAATGTAAAAAAGAAAAAAAAGGACCAGGGCACTCTAATTGCAAAAAAAAAGTAAAAAACCTTTTATTTAAATTGCTACTTCATATTAAAATCCTGGGTAGCGACCCACGTGAAACAGTTTCCCCTTTCCCACCTGATCATTGTAAACACATGAGCACACAGCCAGTGATGCAACGTGTAACCACCAGATGGCTCGACAAAATATTTCCAAGAAAAAAACAGAACAAAGAGGACACACAAATAAATATATCTACATACATTTACCGAAATTATTGGTAAAAGCATCTAAGCGTACAAGTGAGCTATAACTAACTATAATATTAGATTAGATTAGATTAGACTATTCTTTATTCATCCCACAACGGGGAAATTTTGTTATATATAACTATAACTAACTAAATTAACTGATCTCTGAACAAGGAGTGTAATGAATCTCTTCAATGAGTCCTGGATAAATGAATGGAATCATAGAGGCAACACTACTAGCATTGTTAGCATCATGCAGCTAGCTTATCGAGACAAATGACAAATGACAGAGGAAAATTGGACTTCCCACGATTCTGGTTGCTTCCTCTTAAGTTTCCTTCTGCTATTAAAAGTTTGATTGCGTTTTACCACCTCTCTTTTTAACTGTCAACCTTTTGCTGCTTAGGTTTTCTTGGCTCCAGTTGTTGTCTTTCAAGCGCATGCCCTCTCTCTCAGCAATCATGCAGGTGCGTCATGGTCTGTCAGTCAAATACAGGTAGAGGCGGGGCTAGACCAACACATCTCTCTCTGACTGGCTGATGCCTCTCCACCCTAAAAGATAAACAAAGCAACATGCATAAATACATAGGCTATTTCACCCATTTTCTGTCACTCACTTACACCAAATTGATTTTACATTTTAGGCTACAATGTATTACAACTGATAACAGAGTTAGCACTCAACAGGCTTGAACAGGGCAGCTTATAAACTTGTTTTTAGTCTCTAAACATGTTCAACATGTCATTAAAAGTGCCCCCCATGTGCAGTGATTCCTTCAGAGTGAACACAGTGAATCTGACTGCTGGAGATGTGATAGAAATGCATGAAGGTTGTGTTAATTCAGCTCTGTGTAGTTCTTGTGTTGAGAGGCAGTTAGAGAGCTTAGGGACCGTCTACACACTACAACACATAAAAAAATACATTAAATTTAATGATTACATGAGGTAGTGTCTCCGAACCTACCTCAATTATAACTTGTCTCCTGCTAGATGTACTACAGCACTTACTTTTCAAAAATAAGCATATGCTTATTTTTGAAAATATGTTTTATCTCTTTTCTGTTTTAATTCAAGCACCTTTGCTCCAACAGAGGTTTCAACCATTACCTGTGACAAGCTTCTCTGTTATGTTATTGACCAAGTAGCATCTGTCCGGCAACACGCCAGTGCAAATTTGAATGTGTTTGTACCTGCTGCTCCTGTGTTTCTCTGACATTGCTTACTGAGGTAGTGCAACACATGAAACCTACCAACTGGCCTTTAGACATTGTTCCCGCCAGGATGGTGAAGGAGGTTTTTATGCATCATTGGGTCATTTAGTTTAGGTTCTGTCTCAGCTGCAGTTAAACATGCTGTGGTCCAGCACCTACCTAAGAAGCCTCATCTTGACCCCAAAGTGTTGTCTAATTTTAGACCAGTCTCTCATCTGCCTTTTCTTTCTAAGGTGGTATTAGTCGTGTGACCATTATCCCCTCCTGTTTCTATGAAACCTTTTCTGATTTTACTGTTTTCTAAGTTTTGTTCTTTTTATTGTATGATACATTGTGTTATTCTTAGTTTCTGCACTTTGGATACTTGCTGGTTGCTGTAAAGTGCTATATACATAAACTATATAAATACATGTGGATTGAGTCGTTTGGGAAGCAAACAAAAGCATCATTAAAGATTGCTGAAATTGAGCCTTTGTGAAAATGCAAGATATAACAGAGAGTAAGATTCTCTAATCAAAGTTTTCTGTGTGTTTCAGATGGTATGTTTGGGAGGTGTTACCCTGTTCCAGTGAAGGAGGTTTACACCTACGATGTCTCCCCGTCGGTGGTGCAACGCTTCAGGATGCTGCTGGAGAAGCTCTCTAACAGAGGTACACACAAACACACATACGCACACACCTTCCAAGCTTGACTGCCCCCCCAAAAGAAGCCATGATTATATGTTAGATGTTACACCCTGTAGTGTCTTGGGGTATCAGGACGTGAACGTAAACCAGAGGTTTTTGGTATGTAAAAAGATTCATTTTAAAATGAGGTAAAACTGATCAACAGAGCTGACGAATGGAAAATGGGCTGATGGGTGCTGTGGAAATCAAAAACAGAATATAACAAAAAGACAGCTCAAAAGACGATTATTTCTACAAGTATAAGTAGGGCTGGGCAATATAACAATGTTGTATCAATATTGCGATATGAGACTAGATATAGTCTCAGATTTTGGATATATTGTAATATCGTAATATGGTAAGTGTTTTTCTTACCTGGTATTACAGTGAAGTGAGGTATTTTTACAGACTGTTGTAGCTGTTATTTACCTTTACCCACTAAGTCATTAAATCCTCTCTGGATAATATTTATCAAAAATCTCATTGTGTAAATAATAGGGATGAGCGAGTACAGCATTATCTGTTTCTGTATCGGTACTCGGACTGGCCGGGGCCTAACCCGGAAGTGGACAGGATTTAACCCGGAAGTGGGTCAGGTTGTCTTGAAATGGGCGGGGCTTTAACCGGTGTGTTGTTTTAAGCATGCAATCGATATGGGTTGATCAGAAATTGTTATATTTCTAATGCTGCACTGTAACTTTTATTCTTGTGTTTTATGTGTCCTAATGTTTTGTATTTTGTTTTTAACTGTCTATTCATGTGTTTTATCGGTTTTTAATGCTTATGATTTTTAACTGTTTGTACTTGTGTTTTATCTGTTTAACTGATTTTGTGTAAAGCACTTTGAATTGCCCTGTTGCTGAAATGTGCTATACAAATAAAGCTGCCTTGCCTTGCCTATTTATTGCTGATTAGAAAACTATTTACATGACAGCATCAGCATTGAGCTTCAGATCAATGGTGTTGTCATGGTAACAAACAAACTATATACCGAACAAGTTTTACAACAACGAACACAACACAATTATGAAGTAAAATGTAATGAACAAGAGTTTTCATTCTCAATAAAACTTCCTTATTTTAACTTTTAATGATCAGTGTGTGTGTTTTTTAGTTTTTGGTTCTTTTTTAATTTTTTTCATTTCCACACCAGGTATGTTGTGTGTGTGTGTGTGTGTGTGTGTGGGTGGTGTGTGTGTGTGTGTGTTGTGTGTAAGAGGGACACAGAATGAGGAGAAGAGAGAGAGAGAGAGAGAGAGAGAGAGAGAGAGAAGAGAGAGAGAGAGAGAGAGGAGAGCTAGGAGAAGAGAAAAGAGAGAAAGGGGCGGGGGGGAACTGTGTTCTACGGATCAAATAGATTGAATAAGTTAGAGCAGTGTTTCTTAACCTGGGTTCGATCGAACCCCAGGGGTTCGGTGAGTCAGTCTCATGGTTCGGCGGAGGTCAAGACACACACCCGACTCATATGATTCGTGATGACACGCCCCTCTTGGCCATCATCAGAAGGGTTCGGTGAATGCGCATATGAAACTGGTGGGGGTCAGTAGGCTACCTCCAACAAGGTTAAGAACCACTGAGTCAGAGCCAGCAGAGGTTTAAAAAAAATAAAAAAAAAATAAACGACGGCAGAGATGCAACGCGAGTCGCATTACCAAGCAGCATGTCTGAAACCCCACGTTTACCAGAAATCTACTGGTTACTAGGTCAGTACTACAAACCGAAGTAAAAAAAACACCTGAAGCTGAAGAAACCCTAAACGTTAACGGAAAAGCCGCGGACCTGAGGGACTGAGGGAAAGAGAGAGAGGGAGGGAGAGGGAGAGCGCTGTTCACTCTATGAACAGCGCTCTCCCTCTATGACTCCCTATGACTCCTACATTTCTGCCAATATGCCTCAGGGACTGGTTCACAGATGTGCAGAATAGCAGACTTAACTGAATCGTAGTTTAAACTCTCGTCTAATGAGAGCGCTGCTAGGGCTTCCTGAGCTTTGCCATGGAGCAAAGTCATATAAAAGTCATAAAAAGTCATATAAAACAGAAGTGGACAGAGTGGAATACCGAAGGAATGGAGAATGAATAGACTGAGTGTCCAGACTTGAATTAATGTGAAATATTGGTTTAATTTGTATTTACTTAGCACTTTATAACCTGTGTGGAAATGATAAATGATCAGTTTTTTGTTCCTTTTCGGGTGTAAGAGCTGCTGTTATTCACCACTAGAGGGAGGCCAAACCCTGCGGAACAGCCCATTTGGCATCTGCGAGCATTTCATGCACTTTCATCATGCAGCTTTGCTTTGAAGAACAGGACAGGGAAAAGACTGCCTGGTCCTCCCTTGAGCTTTTGCCTTTTGCTGTGCCTGGTGAAGAGGGAATCATACTGTTCAACACTTACTTTGGGAGGAGTTTCCCCTTTCCGTTTTTCCAACATCTTATTTTGAGCCTGGTTTGGTTGCATCCCCTCTCCCCCTCTACAAAAGAAAAAACAAAACTGCTCCTCAGGTTTAATTTGCCGAATCGGCACTCAGCAGGAGACCTGGAGAAATATTCCGATTTCACAGAGAGGCGATGAGTTTGGAGGCATTTGTCAGGCTCTGGGAAGGGAAATGAATTATGCAAATTAGATGTTGGGCCCCTGCTGTCTGCAGAAGCCATTAGGGAGGACACAACTCAGAGGCATTTGTATTTCAGGCCCTACCAGTCCACTGAAAGATAACACAGTTTACTCTCTCCTTATCCTTTTCTATTAAAAAACATTTTCTGTCTTTCCTTATATTAATCACTTTCCTGCTAAAAGTTTTATAAAAAGATCAATACCATTATTTGGTTTGTCTGTTTAATGTAAACTACAGTGAGGATAGCAGCTTTTCATTTTGCTAAGTTCCGCAGCATCATCACATAGGAGTTAGGTTGATCTCCTCCAGGGGCGTTGGGGGCAGATGCTAGAATGAATAGCTGTGGATGCGGTGAGGGGCCAATATAAAATGCTTTTTAGTATTATTGGCCATTGTTTGGATCGGTTATTAAAACAGTGTACATAATCTTATAATTTCTAAAGTCTAGTAACAGCAAAAAGCAAGGCTGTTTGTTGTAAACATGACAGCGTTCATCCACATTATTCAAACCACTACATTTACGTCACTACATTATGCATTCTTGCTATTGATACAACTAATGGTCATTTGTACTATACCTTAATCTTTGCATTGTTTTTGGATTGTATTTTGGATTAATCAAGTAAAAAGTAAGACTCCAAAATGTCCTGATGGCTACTGTGACTATACAAATCCCAACATGTAAATAGGAACATATTGGCGTTATTTAGTCACTTATTGGGAGTAGTAGGCTAGCTGGTGCCGGTTACCTCCTGGATCTGTGCTGAGCTAGGATAGCAGCGGGTGCGTCAGACAGAGTTAGGTCTCGCACGGAGATGAGAAGGGTATGGATGGACTTGTTTAACTCTGGGGGATGCGGTGAATAAGCTTAAGTCCCAATAAGTCGGCGTGTTCCTTTATAGCGTTTTCCAGGTAAGTGGGGGTAACACGTAGTGATGTTCCCTCAGCATTTTGTTTTGGGATAAACTGTATATAAAATGTATGGAATGAGAATGAGTGTTGTGTAACGTTATTCTAAGGTGCCGTCTATGTGTTGGATTTTCCTTTAGCGGTGGTTTGCTTGCAAATTAGCCCCTGACAACAATGTAATTGTTCCAATGCTTAGTAATGATGGTAGTCATATTGAGTAAAAATGTTTTGAAATATTTTGTAAAAATAAAAGCTTTGGAACAGCTCTGCCTTCAATCCATCTGCCAGTAGAGTGTTGGGAGTTTAGAAAAGGTTAGAGCAAGCTTAATAGACACAGTATTTTACATTATGTTAAGTCATTTGCAGATGAGCTTAAACTTAATGAGAAAGAAATAGTTCCCTCTGTCTGCTGGCCATCTCTCCAACACTGGCTGTTGCCTGAGGCTGATGTGGATCCGTCAAACGATTAAAATATTGTGATTTGACAAGAGATCATGATTAATCGCATTAATGTTATAGTTAACTCGCCATTGATCACAATTAACACATTTATATCTTATACTAAATGTCCCGTTTTCTTTTTGTTCCAATATTTTTTTCTCATTTTAATGGTCTTAACGTGAAAAATTAATCGCCCTACTTTGTGCAAGTGTTTTTAATGAAAACAACATTGCCATATAGCCTACTGTAACGTTATATATATATCTATATATATATAGATATATATATATTAGTGTTCAATGTCACACTAACAATCTCACTTGGAGCAAATAATCTCTCACACAACGTAACACTTTCCATCAATAACATCCTTCTGGATTAAAGTGCCGGCTTCAGCCCTGAAAACATCCTACGTCAGGGGTCTTCAACGTTTTCCAGGCCAAGGACCCCCAAACTGATGGCGAGATGGAGTGGGGACCCCCTAATTATATATATTGTATAAAATTGTGTTATATCAAACTGTTCCTATAGTGCCATGTGTGCATTGACGACTGAAAGACATCTTCTGCCTCCATTTATCTGTTTACTACAGTGTGTTGAATTCATGTTAATGTGGATTTAAAGACATTTCAATTAGTGGAAAAAAATGCAGGGGGGGGGGAGGGGGAATATAAAAAAAAGTCTAATCAACCAAAACTTTCGCGACCCCCATGCAGTACCTCCGCGGACCCCCTAGGGGTCGCGGACCACCTGTTGAAGACCCCTGTCCTACGTCTTTGCCCCTTTCACACTGCATTTATTCAGCTATTCAGAAGTTGAAACATCTCACCCAAAGCACCTTCTGCCCTTTTACCTATTCAATTCAATTTTGTTTATAGTGTTAAATCATAAAAAAAGTTCTTGAGAAACTTTACAGATAGAGTAGGTCTAG
>NC_045744.1:241782-243357 GCF_008692095.1 Etheostoma spectabile
CTCTATAATTTACAAAGCCCCAACGATTCTAGTAATTACCCCACAAGCAAGCAACTAGTGTGACAGTGGCGAGGGAAAACTCCCCCTCAACTGGTTTCAAGCCTCCTGACCGCTTTTCTGTGTTTGGTTTAGTTTTTTAGAAGAATAGCGTCATATCCTGGCAGACTCTCCACCTTTACTAACCTATCCCAACTGTTCACCCGCCAGTAACACCGTTTTCTCAGGCACCAGCTGCCATTAAAGACTCGGCTCTACGGCTGTTTAGTGGTGAAAGCTGGCCTAACACACTGTGAAGCTGTTAGAGAGGCTTGTTCCTGGAGAGATTTGAGTTATGTGGGAAAATATTTTAACCATTGTTAAACTTTTTTTTATTAGTTCTTGGGGCATTTTATGCTTTTTATTATGCCAAATTAGCAGCTGAATCTAATATATCTTTATTTCTTAAAACAAATAAAAAAATAAGTTGAATGACCCGGAAAGGAGGAGGAGCCGGCCTTTCAACACTGCAGAAACCTCCGTGATATCAAAGGAATAAAAACTCTTGTGTTGATAGATCAGTGAGTAAAGTAAGGTTAGTTTGTTGTTTTCAACAGGTCAAGTCCTACAATTCAGCCAAGCACTTATATTTAGCCACACCCCATTACTTTAACCACGTCCCTATATTTTGTCTACACTCCTATATTTAGCCACACTCCTATTCTTTAGCCACGCCCTATACTTCAGCTACACTCCAATATTTAGCCACGCCCCTATGCTTTAGCCATGTTTCTATGCTTCAGCCATGCCCCTATATTTTAGCTACAAGCCGATATTTAGCCACACCCCTATACTTCAGCTACGCTCCAATATTTAGCCAGACCCCTATACTTTAGCCATGTTCCTATGCTTTAGCCATGCCCCTATGTTTTATCTACACTCCTATATTTAGCCACACCCCTATACTTTAGCCACGGCCCTATACTTCAGCTACACTCCAATATTTAGCCACCCCCTCTATACTTTAGCCATTTTTCTATGCTTCAGCCATGCCCCTATATTTTAGCTACGCGCTGATATTTAGCCACATCCCTATACTTCAGCTACACTCCGATGTTTAGCCACCCCCTCTATACTTTAGCCGTGTTCCTATACTTTAGCCATGCCCCTATGTTTTAGGCACACTCCTTTATTCAGCCACGGCCCTATATTTAGCCACACCTCTACACTTTAGCCACGTTCCTATACCTTTCTGTTTCTGTTAGAGGATAGAATCCATGGTTAGTTTGTAGCTTTAAGCATCATTTCAACTTGGTTTTAAAGCTACTGGTGCAAGAACAACTATTTCTGATGGAGAAATGTCCTTACCTCCTAAAAATATAGGCCATACGGGGGCGGTTGTGGCTCAGTGGTAGAGCGGTTGCCTGCCAATCGGTAGGTGGGGGGTTCAATCCCTGGCCCTGCAGTCCCATGCCGATGTGTCCTTGGGCAAGACACTGAACCCCAAGTTGCCCCTGATGCTGCACATCGGAGTGTCAATGTGTGTGTGTTTATCTGATGAGCAGGTGGCACCTTGTACGGCAGCCTCGGCCCCAGTGT
>NC_045744.1:243367-245213 GCF_008692095.1 Etheostoma spectabile
TGTGTGTGAATGGTGAATGTTTCCTGTAGATGTAAAAGCGCTTTGAGTAGTTGTTAAGAGTAGTTGTACTAGAAAAGCGCTATATAAATACAGCACATTTACATACTGGCTTGACAGTGCTGCTTCTCATTTTAAGATTGTGTCCTCTGTGCTGGACCCAGTTCTTGTGGCATCACATCTGGAGCTCCAGTCTGTATTACTCAAATCTTTCAGGAACGTCATCGCTCATCTGCCAAATGTTTCGGATCATTAGGTTCTTTTACGTGGCACAGCCATATTTCCGGTAACATTTCGTTCTGCTACCCCATCTGGTGTTGGCGCCCGCTCCTCTGTTCAGATGCCAAAAAGTTGTGTTTGGATGCATGTTAAGCATACGAAACAGACGTGAATGCCCAAGCAGCTCATCAAACTTGTCCTTTGTACACTTGCTGAAATTCAGAAGAGATTTTTGTATTTAGTTTTGCTTTGTCACTGATGCTCTTTATTTGCCATTAGTCCACACTGGTCATTGGTGCTAAGACAGTTTGACAAGTCGATAATAAAAAGAGAAAATACACAAATGTACAAACTCCTCATCAGTTTGTTCTCCTGTTTGAGCGCTTGTTTCAATAGAGAAGAGTTATAGTTTTTGTCAGTGATACAGAATATGATGAATTATATAAATAAGGACAATTGATGCACACATGCAACCAATGGAACATTTAACATGAACTATCATGTGACAGTAGCTGCTGAATTTCAGAGTTGGTGTAAATTTATACCAGAGACTTCTCATTGTGATGTAAACTATGGTTTTAGGTAAGACTCACCAAAGTCTCTGAGGACACACTACTATTGTCTCATCTCCTCCGCTAATAATTGACCTAATGAGGAAATGACAGCATGCTCAGCAATTTCTTTCCCTTTTTCATTGCCTATTTCAGCTGGACTTTTGTCATGCATAAAAACTCACATTTTGAGTATGCCGCTGCAATTATGATTTGTTCTTTTCCATCTGAGACACACCGTTCCGTTAAAAGTTGTCTGTGTTTCTGTCTGTAGGTTTGACCTGGAAAGATGACACCACTCAGCAGGTTCTGTCCAAGGAGTTATCCCAGCTGAGGAGGGTTCCCTACAGGCCACAGAATGGAGCTGTCTACAACACTGACAGCAGGTCAGATCCTCAGCCATCAGTAGCTCTGTGCTATTGGGATCTGTGGACATGTCTTGCTGTCCCACAATGGTCTAAAAACAGTTTTAGGAGATTTCACTGGAGCTGGAGCCAGCTTCACAAAGATATTTTGGACTGGTGTCTGGTTTGGCTCTTAGGTGAATTCAGACTAGACAAACTAAAGACTAACTAACTTATTTTTAACCTGACCTGCTGACCAGTGATATTAAAGACAAACAAGATGTAGTGTGAAGGTTTTTTTAGGGCTGCACAATTAATCGAATTTTAACCACGATCATGATTTTGACTTCCCACGATCAAATTGGCGTGATTGAGCGATTTTTTTAAATGCGTCTTTTCATAGAACGCTCCGTTTTTTTTGCAAAGCCAATCTCTGTAAACCACTGTCTGATTATGAACCAGTCAGAGTAGTTCCCTGCATCACGCAGCTTAGTTTCTAGATGTAGACTGTCCCTGAGGACGGGAGGATAATTCAACAGATAGCAGTCGGTTATACGTCGGTCTCAAGGTTTACCAGTTTACCAGTAAACGCAACATTTTGTCCCGTCTGTTGTTTTTCAGACAACAGCAGTGAGCAGTGCTAGTCGGTGCTAGTTAGCATCTGTTAGCTCACAGGGCTCTAGGGCGCGAGTAACTGGTGCACCTAATGTCCTCGCATCCGCTGCAATGTTGTTT